>NW_013541844.1:158480-273778 GCF_000499545.2 Eimeria tenella
TTTCGATTCTGGCGCTACCACAGCAGCCCAACGCGACGCGCAAAGCCGCCGTTCCCCTGCCAACGTGGCTTGCGTTGCTCTGGCCGCCTGCATGGTGTGGTTTCGCCGTTTTTAACTGGCAAGCCTCCGCGCATGCAGGCCTCAGTGCTCTCTCCTCACGTGCACGAAATATCCGCGTAAAGAGACACTGCGCCGCGTGTTCCATTCAAGGCATACTCCAGATCAAAACAGCAATCAAAACAAGTGTACAAACGCAGGAAAGGCAACGGCGCAAAAGAGCACTCGCCTCACCGAACAATTCACATTGATCCTCTTATTATTTTTGAGAAGACCTCCAACGCGCAACGTAGAGTAGGGCGGATAAGCTCCGAACCAACTGTATTGGTTACAAGCAATAACCTAGCAAGCAACAGGGCTCGCTGGTGACGTAGCTAATGAGCCCATTTGTAGCGTAGGGCTTGTTCGATTCTGATTTCGCCACCAGCTACAGCAATCCGATGTGGGAGCGTAGCTTTAGGAGCTAGCAAAATAGTTGAGTATACGTTACTCACAAGCTTCAGACAGCAGATTCCTGGAGTGACGGCAGGAGCTGCATGCTTTCGCGCCTGTTGAACAACGCACCGGGACTCCCTGCCGATTCGAACGGGATCGAAGATAACTTTGTAGAGTCACCCAAATACACGACTGCGAATCTTCAGCACCAGAAGTGGCATGTAACCAAAGCGCGTTCGCTTGTCTCCGCTTGAAGAGCGAGAGGGAAGATGCCCACGAACGCGCTTGCACCGGCATGCCTACAGGCAGAAACCAACCTCAAAGCCAATTCAGCAGAGGTCATGCACACAGAAAAGATAACAATACGACTGCACCAAACCGCCAAACAAGACGAGTCCTGTGGGTACCTGGACGTCCTTAGTGCGGCTACCACGCCATTGCGCGCCAGGCTCACCGAAAAGTCAGTGCGTTTCTCAGTGAAGCATTTCCTATCTACTTCCGCACACACGGTGTCACTCTCGTCTGTGAGCGGCATGAAACGCCTGCGGAAGGCTCGCACACCACCTACGCGTTTCCATGAGAGACACAAGCAACAGGTTGTACCTCCCCCACTTCGCTTCAAGGCACTAGCGCACTTTCTTTTATCCAATAGTAATGTTTCCCCGTGATGCTTAACTTGCGCTTCGTATCGGAGACGACTTCTGCAATATTTCCAAGACGCAATGCGGCAGGATTTCCACCCAAAGGCAGCATAATGATAAATTGAGACTAAGGGAACAGGCAGTGCTTTCGTTGTAAATGCTCACTTCTATCGCATTTGACGTCATTCGATGCATTTGCACTAGAACGCCATTCACGCATATGCGTAAAAGTGTTCGAGACAATTTCGCGCGGGTTTCTTGAGGACTTCAGGCATGCTCTCTAGTGCCAGATGGGCCTCATTGCGTCTTGATGATATCCTTCTGTAGTTTGTCTGTACACGTCACGAATTGATAGCAAACTTAAAGCAATGAGTTTCTAACACAGCGTAGAGTCAGCTCTTTAGCGGGCTTTTCTAGAACACCGCAACAAGTAGGGAGCGCTTTCATAAAGAAGTCGACTAAAAGGGCAAGTGTAATCATGGTCTACAGCTTATGCATCGATGCGAATCATATCCACACACTGAGTAAAGAAACGAAGCGGTTCTACTCGACGCCTACATGGTCAATTGCATTTCTGTCTTAACATACTTTCTGCACGTGACTCTTTAGCAACAAGCCAGCGAGCAACTTTGAACGAATCGTAGCTAACACTTTGAAGCCTCTGACAATTCACCTTTGCGCAAAACCCGGTACAAATATTGGCGGCAAGCAAGGCCCACACAGCCTCACTGGCTAGGTGCATGTCTAGGTGCATGTCTCGTTTAATTTTACTATTGGAACGTGGGGTCCATACACCAGTCATTTTCTCATTGAGGCAACCACGCAGCACATCCAAGACTTAATCATCGCTGTGCTTTCGAAATTACCTTTTTCCCCTAGTAGACGTTCACGGGGACTACAGGAAAAGAAGACGCACGGCACGTACTAGATGCAAAGACTGCACGTGAGTGATGCCTTGTACGGACTTCTATGGCAGCGGCCAAGTGCCAGAATCTGCAACAACAACAACCAAGCCTCCATCCGTGCCATACAGACCTTGGCCCGTCAGACTCAGTAAACCTGCGCTCAACAGGAGTTGACAGGCAGCCTTCCTGCTTTGTTGCTTAGTCGCAGCATGCTGCTATCGAGTCACCCGTACCTCCTTTTGCCTCAGGTTGATACACCACGTTCTTTTTGATTCTCAATGTTGCATGAATGTTACGCACGTCCTGATTCACCACAAAACGTCCCCAGACTGAGGCACGTTGCTACGTTCAGTCACTGCAGACGAACTGCCAGTGGGGAAACATTCAGTTATCTCTATGCTGCTAAAAGATCACGGACGGGGCCCACGATAAACTGCCTGACCGCAACCGCTATGAAATAGCCCAAGTAAGCAGTGCACCACAGCAGGAGCGCTGGAAACACGCAAAACGAATGTGCCGTTCAAACAACGGCTCACGAATTGACTGCATAGCCGCCTCAAATTACATGGGTGTGTGCGACGTCCTGAGATGAGGATTTTAAACCCATGCGTCCTGATGGCGCACGGGACAGGTGCATGGCTGCATGGCTACTGCCTCTGCAAAGCGACTCTAGCATAAGGTCGGAACAAGCTCCTGCAAAATCAACGTACTTCCTGGCAATCACGTCACCACAAAAATCGCCAAGCGAAAACCGCAAATGCAGGCATGCGAGGCGCACGTAATGCACCTGTCGTAAGATGCAGAAGGCTACTCGACGCAACGCCGGTTTAAAGGCTCACGTCACGCAACAAAGTGCGGATCTTTCCAAGACAACAATTCATGCATGTCCATAGCAGCAGACATTCGTAATTAAAATACTGCTACGCATGCTTGCAAGCCAAAACTCAATAAGTCAGGAGAGATGCAAATTCGTTAGGAACGCCTTGCATCCTTGTGCTCGCCATGCTAGACTCGTCGTGGGCCTTTATAGCCAAGCACCTGACGAGCCTAGGCCCCCAGAGTCCAACCTCGGAAAAATAATAGGGCCGCACCACCATCGAGACAGCGCTCCAACTGCTGCAGCTTGTGTGTGATTTTGGGCAGCTCTATGCTCACTGAAGTCATGCCTTTTTTGTCTCGCTGACAATGGCCGCTGTCGCATAACTTCTGCGTTTTGTCTAGCGAGGGATATACGACTTGAAATGTTGGCTCAAACCATCCTACCACAATCCCAGCCTTCTGATCTCAACGCACGCCATTTAAGTCCATACAGAGTCCATGAGCGTCAATACCTGACTCAAGCTGGCGCCCATGCCCACACCAGGATCTTGCTGACGCCGCTCCTTATAAAATTTCAAACCCTAGGCAGTTCGCACATAGTCACGCAGGGCAAAATAAGGGCTGTTGCTGTATTGCAGTCCAAGTGGTCATTCCTTTGCGCACCTCCTGACGCCACAACGAACTCCATGAACGTCGTCGACCAGCTGACATATGCCATGACTGCCGACTGTGCGCGTGGCCTGCGTCGCCACAAAGCGCATTTGGCTTGGATTTACCCGCAAAAATGTGAACCTAAAGCAATGTTCTTTTTCAGTATGCTCACTTCACACTTTACGTACGTAGCTATAGCATATAAAGAACACAACACGAAGGAAAGGCATGAAACAGCAGGACGCCCTCACCCTTCTCCATTTTGTTTCGCGCTTCATGCCGTCCTACAAGAGACGATTAATGGCCAAGCAATGCTTACAATCAATAAAAATGGCAGGTGAAGAACTCCGTGCTCCGCTCGAACGAACACGTTCCGCGTCTGAGCAAACAAGCGACACTTCATTGTTCTATAACTGCTGCCGCCCACACACCAAAAGGACAAGTGTGATGTTGGCATTTGCAATGGCCAAGCGTTAAAAAAATCTGCACCCCAGTTCTTACGGCACTGATCTTGGAATTCGAGCATTTGCACAAGAAAGTAAATTTGGGAAGCCTTAGCAAGATAAAATGCAGATTTGTTACGGAGTCATCTAGGTATGCATGCCGAGAAAGCGAACACTGAAACGTAAAGCCTGCTAGGTACCACTTGATATATCGACGTTGCTGGCAATGTGTGTTGAGGTAAATCATACGGCTTAAACTGGTTGACTACAGTAAAACGGAGTTACAGGAAAAGCGCAGCGTACATCCTGCGTTGCAGAAGGACCGTTAAAGCGATCCATGTCAACTGCGCCGAGACGCGTGGAGCAACCGGCTTTCACTTACCAACTCTAGCCTTGTAATGCCGCTTGAAATTCTTCTGGACGCCTCCATGCCGCCTTGCGGTTTGGGCACGGAAGGTCGCAAGCCTGGGGACTCAGTTCGAAGGGCGCATTCTGCAAATGAAGCGCAGCAGTGTACTCAAAAAGCCTCGCCTTCAACGCTTGGACTGAGTTTGCTTGCCCTGCCGCATAGTGCTGAGCAAATTAATATTCAATGAAAAAGCAATGTTGGAGAAAACATGTGAATTCCTTTCCACTTGGCAGACACACGCCAATCGCTTTGTATCAGAGAAGCACTAACCAAGGAGGTTCCAAGCAACGCCCGTCTGCAACACGATCCGTCTTTGATATGCAGCGCTGCACACCGCTTTGGATATTTGAGAGCTCAATGAAAGGCAAAACGATGCCAATAAATATTTGTGAAGAACATGATTGCGTGCAAAGTGCATCGGGCTCTGCAGTTTCGTTGGAACCAACACGTACTGACGCTTCGTCGGTCCTTGTTGCACAAGAAAAACGATCTAGAATTGTTCAGCTACGCTAGACATCCCTATGAGCTGCCGCTTTCAAAAACACCGATAAAAGGAACACGCAAATTGGGTATTCCTTGGCTAGCATTTTCCCGCATGAGCAAACCGCGTGTCATGACCTTTGCAGCATTCAAAACGCTCCACTTGCGCAACGTTCTCACTACACGCCATTCTTTTTTTTCGCAGCCAGCGATGCTGTGCTCATTGCGTTTGTGTCCTTTTGAATGCAGAATATGTGCGCGTTTACAATAAACGCGTGCTCCTCAGCAACGCACCGTTTTCTCTTTAGGGGATTCTGTTGCACATGGCTTCTAGCAACACCACCAGACCACACATCCTCACAGACCGTACTAACTGGCAATTGCGTAAGCACAATGTTTGGCAACTTAGGAAGCGGCATTTGTGGCCAAATTGCAAAAATAAAATTAAACTGCCATGGCAAGCAAACGCCTAAGCAATGTTGAACTGGAGTCAGCATCGAAACGCATTGCGAGCAGGAACCTGAAGGCAAAGCTGAAAAACGCATCGTGTCTTCGGAGGCCAACAAATATGCACACAAGTAGAAGCCAGCGGACATGGCTACACCAGTACGCGCCTCTACATAACAGCTGCTTGCGAATCGCACCAGGTGGAAATCCAGCCGCCAGTGTGGCTGCTCTGCAACAACACACACCTGTTTTCACTCCGGTGTGCACGTCCACCCTTCACATGTAACGGGCCTAAAAGCATGTGCGCCACGGCAACCCAACGCAGCAAAACCTTTTACAGCGTAATGGGAAACAAAGTGGCCGTAAGAACCCAAAAGCATCTTTTCATATTTGAACGAACGAGCACAGATAGTGAAAAATCAAGGCAACACGGCCGCTTACAAAGTCTTGAGTAGGAAATAAACAATGCGCCACTGAATCAAGAGTTGAAATCTCTTCGGCGAAGCGAGCGCACTACTTGCCAATAAAAAGCATCATAGTACTTCCCTCGAAGTAGGAAACATTGCATTTCATGATTATGCGCACCTCGTATTTGGCCCCCTGCTTCAGGTACTTTGTTTTGCTTGCCTGCCTTTTGAGTGCCTCCACTGGCTGCATTTTGCAAATGCACGCAACGAAACATTGACGTACTCGCTAGATTAGCACAAAATAGCACTCCACGACCAGTATGGAATGCATGCGCAACTACGTATCAGGCAGTGGAAATCGGATTGATATTCACCTGAATAGTCTGCACCAGAATGCGGCCAGTGCAACAGCCCTGAAATGCGTTCTGCGCATATCAGGTTTCCTCGTATAAAACCCTGACCGTCCAACAGCTTGTCTGAAGGGTGTTTTCTACACAAAGTGCACGGCTAAGTCTACATCTACCAGCACAACACCCGATACTATGAACACCAACACACACAGTGCTACAGTGACGCAACTGGACTTCACCATACAGGAGCCATTTTGGCAGTGTCTGCTGTGCATAATATACGTTTTTAAGCAATGGGAGTCTATCAGAAAACGTTTGCATGAACCGTAATGCGGTTTTGCACTGTGATGCCAAACTCAACTTCCACTACCCTCGCGCCATTCACGAAGTGACCGACAGTACCAAACATTGACATACGACTATGGGCAGCGCACACACAGCTTGCTCAGTGATAGGACTCACCTCCTAATCAAATGTTACCGCCACAAATACTATCCACTCACAAGAACTAAGCAACCTCCTACGAGCACGCCTGCTCCTTGTGTCTATCCTCAATACCCTTAAAATCCAGATCATGCCACTGAGCCAATTATAAGAACTCCTTCACGCAACCTACACACCTCTACAGCTACCCAGTGCCGTTGCCTTCGATCATGGTCTCCTCGTCCACTGAAAAACGTGAAGTCAACACAGTGCACACCGTGAAAGCGTGCACGTGTTTGCTCTGTCGACAGAAGGCACATATCATGCCCATAGCGCCAACCCACTTACTCTTAAAAGCTAACGACCGTCCTTTCGCTTCTCCACCTCAGCGAGTAACTTCATTGAAATCCAACCTCCGCCGAGACGAGCCTCTCCGTCATGCAGTACAAGGTGTGCCCACCTCTAAAAATAGAGCAGTAACTCAATTCTGCATACACAAGAGAATGGCTCGAATAGTCAAGGCTCCAATCCCGCCTCCACGACAACCGTCCCCTTTAAATGCACCCTTAAATGCACCCGCTCCCGTGCTCCGCAAAAGTAGATTCCGTTCGAATTCACTAGCTTTGCAAACTGAAACACGATACGGATGTCCAGGTACACTTCAATAGACCAAGCATTGCCTCACACCACAAAGCATAAGCTACAAAGCTGCATGATGCTGAGCACTAACGCACTTCCTAACTCATCAACGATGCTAGCACAGCTTTTGGAGTGTACACTGGCAACGTGCCAACGCGTAGCAGTCGAATAAGGGACATGTTGGAGCCGTGTGGTGAAATCTCAGTGTGTTTGGTATTTGATGGCCCACGTTCAGTTGGGCTGGTGCAGAGCTTTTGAAGCGCCAGCAGGAGAAGTAGAAATCACTTGATCGGCATGAGCCTGTCTTTCCCTCAAGCGCTGCAAATAGCTGCGAAACGCAAAGGACAGACTGAGCGTAGTGATAATACTCCTCCAATACTCACATAAATTCTGGCTGTGCCCAACACTATTTACACGCCGCTACGACGAGATCACAATAGACCTCTTGGCTTGATAACAACCGTGGTTCCTGGCTTTCCTTGGCCTGCGTAAACTCCACACAGTGATACCTGTTCGGGATACCTAAGGATGCATGCACATCTGCAACGTCGCACTGTTTGACGGGAACAAGCCACTAAGCACATTTAAAGCCGCGAAAGCACTTCTGTAGCGCACCGCTAGTGCGCAAGCAGTGCACCCTGCTGTTTAATCATCCTGCAAGAGATAAATTGGTGTCTTTCGGACAAAACTCTGCGCCGTCGAATGCCTCCAGCCTACCAAGTAACGCTCTGCTAGAACGAACACAGCTAACGCTCACAAGCTGCCCATAGGATATTAAGGATGAATCATGAAGGGTCATAGCCCTAAATCTGTGCTTAGGCACGGCAGATGTGGAAGCAGGTGCTTAACCGAGGTTGCGTATTCATACTGAACAGAGCGCTGAATTCCAACGGAACCATCGGCATTTGCATGTAGATGCTGGACTCCAAGCATACTTCCCGTCGTCGTCTGTAAAAGCGTTTTGTGTAGAGCTGCTCAAAAGTATGGTTGAATCACCTTCTACTCCACGTGGACATCGAACAGCATTTCTTGAAGGACACCTGCATCCGCCATTTAGTTAACGGAGACAGTAGATACTGCAGCAGGTAGTATGGAACAAGCACCTTAGCTTCTGGTCCGAAAAGCCACACATTCCTTAACATGTGCATTTGGAATTGCATCCTCGGGTATCTTTGCGTTTATCGTGTAAAGATCAGACAGTGCATTCGTGTACATTCATATGTTGCCGTGCATGTCATACACGTGTTCGTGTGAAGATCAGACAGTGCATTTGCGTACGTTCATCTATTGCCGTGAATGAAAAGTCCTTCTTCGCACCCTTTATACAGTAGCACCCGATGCTAGGCGTACTCTTTTACACCGTCACGTGTGAGCAAGATCAACAAGTGTACTCAACTTTTTCCATGCTAGCAAGCACTGTAGTGGCTGCTTTCAAGATGCCCTTCCTCATTTTCAACAGTGGCGGCGCTTAGGTACAGGCTTGTCAGCCCACCAAAGGTTCATGCTTCATACTGAATTCGATACAAATCCAGGATGACGTGCGTTAAACATAGGGAACACGGAACAGTTTGCAGCAAATGGGTATACGCAAGCCAAGAGTTCACAAGGCCGCAGTGTGGCAAAAAACACCGTGCCAAACTCTGGCTTGGTTTGCAGCACCCAGAAAACAGTCATCTACTTACAGTGTCTAGACGCTTCGATCACTTATATTCTAACGTGTCTGCGTATATCCCCAACACGAGCTGATCATTATCAAAATAAACCTCTGACGTATTTAATATAAAAAAGAAGTCAGGAAGGGAACGCCAGATTCTAGCAAGCCCATAATTATTCAGGCTTACGTGAGACTTTGGAATGTGATGCTTGTTGCAAATTGCCGTTTCTAAGTGAAAACCATGGACGGCCAAAACGCATTAACAAAGTACCACTACAGCCAGCTGGTGAGCCACCACTTACTTTCTGTGCAGATATTGGTGTCGCGAACAGCGCCAGCTAGCGCTTCTCTGCTCCACCAATTCACCCTCAGTGCATGCCAACGTTACGCTGTTGAAAGCAGCCGGCAGTACGCATATTTGCTACCTGTGAAGGAGCCTAATATGAACAATTTTGTGTACAACCCACACAAGCGTGAAGTTCACTTCTCTGACGCTTCATTTGCAAAGCCCTGGTGCGCGTGACAGACCAACAGCAGAAGCAAACTGAAGCTGAACGTGTGCTAAGTGGTTTATTGCCGCTCTAAGTCCAGCATTATATGCCACTTGGAGGTTGGAAATACGTTCAGATCGCGCAGTGCTCTCCTCCAACGTCGGCATTCATTTTAATGCACATGATATGCGCAGTCGCCGCGCGAAAAGATCATCAGAATGGCCGCGTCGCACTGTTGGATGGATGGTCTCTATTAAAAAAGCGAAAACTAGCGTCACTGCAACCGTACCATTGTAGCCCATCAGAACTTCGTCTATCAAAATTACAGGCTATCGTCCCATTAGCCCATCTCATGTGCATACACTCTTCACGCTCCCTAAAAGCTATGCAGCTGCTTAAATTTGACAGCCTCTTCCTGCTGGGGCTGAAAGAATATAAACGCTGTCCACGCGAAATGGCCAACTGTGGCGCACTTCCTGAATCAATATTATAACAGTGATTTACGCTGCACGCCTGCTGCAAGGAAGACACAAAATGCTGAGATCGTTAACCGACGTGTCATAAATAGTGCTATCACCGCAAAAGTGCTAGAAACAACAGTCCTGCCATTGTTCAGGCCAGCCCTTAACACACCTCTGTGCCTGCTACCGTTATTTCTTTCTCTGTAGCATGCTGGGCACAGTCCGCCTCAATTCATCACATGTCAAGTGATGCTAACCTAGGAGCAGCCGAGCCCTTTTCTCTGAGATTCGCGCTCAGCCAACAGTAAGCAAATCAACAGAGGCCTGAAGCAAACAATGGCATCACCCCCCCGTCCCTCGCGTCAATGCCTAACCAAAGCAACCTAAACACAGGTACATGCCACACGCGCGTTCAGCAAATCCCACTTTTGTGTGTTCAACTCACGCAACATCCGTACTCTGAACAGCACTGAGCACAACATCCTATGGCGAATGAGCACAAGGATGCATCCTCTTACTTGAACTCGCAGTGCATTTGATTTTTGCGCGGAAAGAGAAGCGTGAACACCATAAGCGGTAAGCTCGCCTGGTGTGTTGCTCTGTGCACAGGAATCATGCCCTGAGCCACGGAAAAGCAATGAAAGCTGAAATTGCGTTTGTCTCTATTGGGTTTAAATGCGTTCGGTCTGATGCCTACAAGGCTATTATAAATGTTGCAATGTGCCTAGAGCATTTTTCGTGAAACTTGCAGTGTCCTCCAGTGCGCATAACACGGTCGGTTCACCAGAACTCTCGAACAAGATTTAATCGGCCTAACTTTTGAGGGCTCTTCCAGAAAGGGAGTGGCATATTGGAGGTGATATGCGCGCTTGTAACGGTCTTGACGTCTATGGTGTCTGCAAAACGAGCCATTCAAGCGACCGGAGACATGAGTAATTCCTAAATTCATCGTACACAGATCATACAGTCACGCCACTGAACAGTGATTTAATCAGGTTTCAATGCACGGCTTGCTCAATTATTTTAATATGATTGTTCAATACAGCGGCAACCGCTTATTTTGCTGATAGTACCTGTAGGACTGCACGCAGGCATCTCTATGCGTGCTTTTGACGCACTTGCTGTTTCAGTGCAGCAGTAACGTCATCACATGGGCTGTGACTTCGAATGATCCATCAGCCCAACTTAGTTTTTCCTCAGTGCAAAGGTGCACCTAAAGCTATCAACGAAAGCTCACATTTTCTAACTGCTTACAACGCTTTTCGTAGCCACCTTCGGAGACAAGCAGAGCCATATTCCTACTCCCACCTGTGCCATATTCCTACTCCCGCCTGTGTCAAAATGTGTTTTTCGCTTGCTAGCTACTTTGCAACATCTCCTATCATGAGCCATACGTATCCGCTTTCAAATGGAGGCAATAGAGCAGACACTCTGCACCATTGTAAAATCGCTCTCGCCAAGGAACCGCACAGTTGATTCTGCATGTCTCTCAATTCTATCCTGCTACGATTAAGCCTTCACACAGTGTCTGGCATCCAACGTACGCGTGCCTATATTGTTTCGCCTTAGTCGTGATTATGTACGAGTGAGAAACCGAATTTCACTAGGCAGTCTACTCGTGGAAGTCAAATCTACCTGGCCACAGATCAGTAAGGCAAAGTGCCCTTCCTCCAGGTTCCCTTTTCTCGCTCTTCACGACTCGGGCCTACCGTCCACATGCTACACACTTCAAAGGAGCTGCACGAATTCACTCGCTTCAAAGTGCACGACGCATATGGAGTAATGCCTGAGCCGCGTCGATAAAATATGAATGCAGGTCTAGGGTTCTCCCATAGCTCCGGAAAACTCATTTTGCAATTTTAGCAGGCAGACATGCCCAAGTTATCACGTGAACGACACAACAATTTTCAAGAAGAGCGCTTCCCGGTGACGTCACAAATGCTGGACTGGCAGTTGCCACGAGAATCTGCAGCATGATACAAACAAAGTGTACAATTACTGAGGGTCTGGCTGTTACCCAAGGTGCCAAAGAGCGTTTACGTGCGCATTTGAGTACAGTGGCACTCATCAGGAATGTTTTGGGGCGTCAGCTGAGAGAAATCCCAGGCAACTGTCCTAATGTACTGCCGACACTTTGATGGTTCCTGCTGAGCATTTGCGTTCCACACTTAGCACTGCACCTAGGCTGTGTCGCATACAGTGATTTCACGGAGACGCTCAAAAGCAGATAATCTGTTCAGCATTTGCGGTGAAGTATTTGCCACAGTGCGTGCAGGTTGCGAGGTCTCGGCTCACTAGCAATCCCAAGACTTACAGCTGCTGTATATTTCAACGAAAAAATCGGAGAATCTACATAGCGAGCCTTTCACCAAATGCCTGCTAAAACGCATTTTCCCCAAGCAGATTGAATGCCCACATATAATGCCAGTAAAAAGAACCACGCCAAAAGGCGCACCCACGATAATCATGCTCTGGCAGCCACATAAGGCAAGGAGACGCAAAACTCGCCTTAGTCTGGCTGAGGCATGGTGCGTCATACAGCTGATAACACTCTATGTACTGTGAGCTAGCCAAACATCCAACGCAAATGCGTCAGCTCGCTAGGCGAGACATAAGTTGCGGAGACATTTTCCTTCATCGAGGTTGGGGCCATGCAAAGGCTATCATAGGGCAAGGGCCACATTGGCTTCATGCTCTCGCGGAGAGGATGTCATAATGCATTGGTCAAACGCCGCGGCATTCACACAGCAGCACAACAGCCAAAGTGTCCGCAGCAGTGGCTGATTTAGGAACATTGACAGTGAGCAAACACGGACAATGACTTAAAAATTCTGAATAGGCTACTTACAAGCTACGGACGCCGATAGTATGCATCATAGCTGCCTTTGTTCTAGATCATGAATGCTAGAATCAGGTAGGTTTGGTGCCGGAGGCTGGACGTGTGACAGTACAGTCGTCGCCGGCTGTACGTCACACACGAAAATTACCATTAGCACTGCGACACAAAAACCTCTGTCGCGCAACTTCACTCCATTATGTCAGTCTCCGACAGTTCAGCAGGTTTATGACCATCGCACTAGCATGCCTGTGCTAAGGACGTCTACGTCTGATGCCAGCTGCCCTGACCTTGAACTCGCAGGCGGCGGCTTTACCCAGCTCAAATGGAAATCATCTACAGTAATGTCGCCAACGCACACGGTAGGTCGTTTTAATATTTCAGTTACATATCGTACGAAACGCCCATGGGTCTCGCATTAGCAGGCGTCATGCAGCGACTGCGCACCACGTGGATGCAAAGGTAGTCACGAAGCCGTCTTTGCTTTTGCTGGCGGCTGTTTTGCTAAACTCTCAGGCAGAATATTAAGCCTTGAAATTGCCACAGCCCAGTCAGAAAAGATCATAGCATCCGATTCCCCCAACGAACGTCTTTGCCGTATGCCAGTTACAGCATACTTTCATGGTACAGTAGGAGATATGAATATGCTTTATTGCTGAACTTCTTAGTGCGACTGACTCGCCGAATTGCAGTGTCGTCATGCTAACCAGGTCATAAGGGAACATCAGACTGATAACAGCACATCAGCTGTTTCGCCTTCAACCATAACTAATACCGTAATAAGTGGAATTCTTCGGCTTTTGTCCAAATAGAGTACTTAATACCAAAACAGTGCGAACTACGCTTCGCATGTTGCTTACAACGCAACTGAATGTCGCATTAAGTGACTAACACGCCGAAGCAGAGGGCACAACGTGCTATGTACACAAACGTCGAGATCAGAACGGCTTCTCTGGATATCCTCTGCAGTTGCACATTGACAGTCAAAAACGAGCGCTTGTCTTTTTCCATGCCGACACAGAGATGCCTATTATTGCTGCATGTAACTCTGACCGATTCAAACTGCGAATCTGTGGTATAGTCGCCGGTCAAATGCTCAATCACAAGGCAGATTTAAAAACAGCATGATTTTCATTTGAAAGGGGCAAACATGTTGAGCCTGTCGCGTGACGTACATACACGGTATGTGTTCTGTAGGGTAAAAGCGCAAAAATTTTGCGCATCTCCATAAAATAGCAGCATTAAAATTCCGATGGTTAGTAAATAGCCCTAAAACGCGTGCCACACTAGATTAAAGGTCAAGAAGAAACGAACGCGATGTGTAGAACAGCAACAAACCTTTATCTCCGCGAGGCCGAACGCAGCTGGTACCAAACGGGTGAGAATGGGCATTAAAAAATTTACGTATTTGCATGACAAATATCAATTCTAGCCAACAGTCGTCCCGCTTGATACAAAGATTTCATGACACAGAATAGTACAAGGCAAACAAAAGTGGCTCACTGCCAGTCTCTTCTTCGGGAGCTGACAAGCTAACAATGTGTAGTGAGCCTACTGAGGAGTAACCAGCTGTATGCAAATGGATGAGCTCGACTGTATGGGGGATCTCGCGTGCCCGGTGAAGGTATTACGGTTTTTATCGCAATCTAACGAGGCGTCTAAGCAGTAACTGTGAAAATCACTTAACAAAATGCCTCCCCAGAACCGAATGGCAGCCCTCAATTCGAAGACATCGTCCAAACTTTGACAGCCTTGCATGGACTACACTGGATTCAGCACAGCCACTTTCATTCAGGCAGAGTCCCAGCAGCATATTAAGCGTTCTTCTAAGTCATTCATATTGCATGATTTACGCTTGTGCCGTTTTCCTTCAGAAACATAACCTCCACTACGCTAGCGTGAAAATGGCTCCCAGTGGGCTGATCTCGGGCACGACCTACTGAACACAGGTCTTCGCCTGCGGTAGCAAGACTTCGGCCAAGTAGTAGGTTAATCCTCAGCGGTCTCGGCGTTCCGAGGAGCCTGAAACATTGAAGGACCAAAAACGTTGTAGCCAACGCGGCAGCCAAGAAGAACACCGTCGTGAAGGCGATTTTCGGCGGTCTGCTCCTTCCCTTCAGTACTTCCGAACTAGTGTTCTGTACAACGGCTACATTGTGCGCTGAATCGACCAAAGAAACCTCGGCAGAAGGAACTACATTTTCCAGGACCTGGCTCGCCAGTGTTGCCCAGGTGACAATTCCTGGGATCAAAACTCCCATTCTGGAGGCGAGCTTCCAACTATTCGCTTGAATATATTGCACAGAAAAGTGATTCATTTCGTGCTCTACAGGAAAATTGGTAGAGGCGTCTGCTAAGACGTACCCAACGGTGCTGACGTCCACTTGATGACCATGCTCAGAGAGACTTCGTCAGAAACGTCTAATGATGGTCTAATCGAACAAGAAAAGATTCTTTCTATTCCATCAATTTCCTTTCACGTGTCTCCTTTTCCTTACAAACATGTTATTCTCTGTACGAGTCCAGAGGCAACGATCGCCCGGTATCGAGATTCGGGCTACTGTTCACAAGGCGTTGTATTGTTGCAGTGTATGGCCCCAAATACACTTCAGTTGTGACATAAGCATGGCACATTGCTTAATTCTGTAAAGGGAAAACGCATTGTCAACTTTGCAAAATGCAGCTTGTATGGATCAAGCCATTCGTCGTCTACACAACATGCTACTGCGTATTGCTGCAGCACGAGACTGTGGATGCGTTTAACTATTTGGAAGGATGCACAGATATATTAATAATTTGAATTCTTAAATAGCTCAGCGAAAGGCTCTACCTGCCGTGAAGATGTGCGTGTTAGTCTGCTGACGCAGAATTTAGGGTCACAACTATGCTCGTTTGCTTAGGTGGGCTTTCTTAACTACAACTAAAAATTGGAATTGTTTTCCGTTGTAAAACGGAGTGTTTAATGCGTGCCTGTGCTGTTTTGTGTCTCCCTCAAATTGTTGCACCATTGCGTTATCATAGACAAGTCGTTCAAACTGTATGCCAGGATAAACGCTGAGTCTTTCCGTTGCGCATGGGGATATCCACCGTCATCCCCTATCCATGCCCGTTCCTAGCTTTGAAGCTGTTAAACGTTTCATGATCTGTTTTGTCGTACACTAAATGCGGGAACATGAGAGAAGGCACGTTGCCTATGTATAAGCCAGCGACAGACTTTATGCCTTTGCTCTCAATTTGGAGAAACTGCAGAGAAAACACGTGCAGTTCACAAAATCTTGCATTAGCGTGGGCAATTGCGGCAAAAGGCTGAAAGGCTTCTCTCAACAGGATTGCAGCAGGCCGCTGTTTTGTGTGGCTATGGGGACAATTTACCACTGGCGGGTGGCTCGACGATTGTACGCTAAGCTTTCTATTTTAAAGTTATAAAGGAAGGTGCAGGATGTGCTAAAACAACTCTTCGGCAATGAAGATATCCTTGCCAGAGCACTGCACTAAATGTTGACTATTTGATCGAGTAGTCTTGTAGCTGGTACTTGGAAGCACGTCAAACATTTCCGCAAATTACAATGAATACCTAGTATTTATCGTAATTTGTGAGCATATACTTGTGCTTTTCTCCACCATTTGCATTACTTTGCAGCGTATCACTTTCAACAGATTTATTATGCCACAACGTACCTGCAAAATTTCAAGTTTACGACGAAACAAATTAGACGCTTTCGAAAAGGCGAGAAGTGTTTGGTGTACAGCATTGCTCAGAAGATAAGATGTTTTGCTTACTCAGTAAACATGGATAAGTCGTGGCAGGGCTTGGTGTCCGCTGAAGTTTACCACTGAAACAGGAGGCCAATGCTTTTAATTACCGATCAGGTGTAAAAAAGCTTCCCGCGCTTTCCATATTGTTGCATACCTGAGAAACTGTTGTAGCAACTGGGGAAATCTTTTTCCGGTGCGTTTTGCAGCATCGCCAATAGGGGGTTGCGGCACAGCATGAGCTACCGATGGAATTTGTGTGGTGTGGAACAGGATTTGGAAAGTTGGCGTAAAAGGCAAGAAGAATGTAAGTAGTAGCCAGAAGAGAGAATAAAACTCATATCAATGAATGGCCAAAGCAGTCCTTGGCCACATAGAAGGCGAAGGGCTTAACTAGAATTGTTAACTGCAGATTTTGAGTGCGCCGAACCAGCTACAGAAAAGCCCCACGGAGGCTTTCCCGGGCAAAATATGCATATGGAGCGGTGATTTTGCCAAGTTGAAAGCTATGCAAAAAATGCTCAGTACCCACTCTGCCCCTGGCCATCACTGAACCACCTCCGTGGTTTGTACTCTGAAAGCATTGCAAATGAACAGGAAACGTCAGTTATAGCTGGTGAATCACGTACAGTTCTCACACCATCATCTACACAGCAACATTTCAATTTAAGGGTGTTGGAAATTTATTGGAAACTTGCGGATGCCGAGAAGCCTTTCCGGGTTGGAGGCGAAGGAGGGATTCTACACTCCCGGCAGCTTAAGATAAATGGAGGCTTCGGCCTACAATCATTCCAGCGATGCAAAACGTGGGACCATCCATCAAAGTAAAAATTTCACTGTTATGAAAAAGCAAAACCATTCTCTCCGGCGATAAGCACAGACAAACGCGTTACTTCGCAGAGCATTATGGAGAACCTGTGCCGGTTGCTGTTTGCTCTATGAGCGTGTCTCTATTATCGTGGTCAGTATTCCGAAATTTGCTCAAATCACCTATTTGAAACATACTCAGATAACACTAACAGCACCGTGATGAGCTTATCTTCTTCTATTTCTGAATGTCTTTCCGTGCGGCTTGCCAAAAGGGCCTTTAGTAGTAGCCTGGCATTCCGCGCGCCAATTGCCTAAAAAACAACAACATAACTGGTGGTTTGTTTCACAGGCTGTCATATATACTCCATGGAATATTAGATGTACAGTTCCAGCCAGTCTTCATTGATTATTTTCATCAGACTGGGGTCCAGGATCGCGGGCTTACCAGCCTCGTGAAAACGATTACCGACCGATCCCCTTTCCAAAGGAACATCAGGGAGTGACATCGTACACTTAATCGTTCACCGCGCAATATCTGCATCTGTTTCGTGACTGAAATATGTAATTAGGGTTTTCTACGGAGCAAATCACTCCGACGAATAACAAGAAATTAGGCTACTTTGTTGAGGCAAGACCCCGCTGACCCAGCTGTGCCTCAACGGTGGCTTTTAAAACAGCTGTCTTGAAGTGCTATCGGAAACTTTATTGTATTTCCAGTCAGGATAGTGTCTCAGCGCACAAATTAAACATTGGGCCGTGTGGAAATGTCCAACTCTGGTTGTCTGTCATTGTTTCCATAGTACTCGTCGCAATAGTTGCCCGAGCCAGCACCTTCAACGGAGCCAACGGCTTGGCAGCACTTCGTCAAGAAGGATTTCAGGAAAATATAAAAGACCCTCAGTCTGCAAGCATGCTAGTCGTCTCCCAAAGATTTCAGAACGGCATATTGTCCACGCTGCTGCCTTCCTTCTTTATAGGCATGCTGGCTGTTGTCTTTGCCATCGTGTATTGCTTTATACAGCTCAGGGATCAGAAGCAAGAAATCACACATGGGATAAGGCCTCGGTTTCTAGGGGCAGAAGAAGATTCCTGCACTGTAAGATTCCACATGCCGGAGAGCAGGGCCGGCTGGTAACGTTTGCAAAGCAGATGCAAAGAGGCCCTCTAGTGTTAAATAAATGCTGTGTGTAACAATATCTCTCAGTTTGACCCTAGTTCAAGCCCATCAAATTTCGTTTTCAGAGGGGGACTTTGGCTAATGCTCAATGGTGGGAGCTTCATGCAGATTGGCAGATGCAGGATCTCAAAACACACGGCGTGCATGGTTGAGCATTGTTCCGGCAGATACCTTTACTGCATGAAGCAAAGTGAGAATGAAGAGCAGTTTGGGTTGTTTTACTTGCTGAATAGTATGCAGGCCAACAGGATGCCCTGCAATGCATTATAGATTATGCACCTGCAACAACCTGTAGACCACGATAGAGAAATTCTACTCAAATATGACTGCCAAGCAGCTCCGCTGCATCAACGTTTCAATTTTAAGTATTCACTCTGCCACCTAAAAACTTCAACAAATTAGGGCGGCTCAATGTAGCATGCATCCGCGCATTTGGCCCTCCCTGAAAGATGTATGTATTCGTGAGAAGCCATGTATTAACTTTCCAAAAACTGAAATAAGGTAAATACTACGATATCACAGAAAAGAAGCAATCATATTTATGAGGCATAGCCTCTTCGGACGTGCTGGGAGCCACCGAGAGGACAACCGCATGCATGAAGAGCTTGGTAAGCCACGACCAAAACTTTGGCGGAATCAGAGTGCCCGTTCGCAAAGAAAAATGATTCCAAGCGTGGTATTCGAATGCTGTCCTTGATGTGGTCTAGACATCCGGAGGAAAGCACTTTCAGCATCGGAAAACTCACAATAAGTAATCAGTGGAGGCTGAAGATCCGTGAAATGAGAAACGTATAGCGAATTATTTTTTCTTTTTGTGCCGTGTTGATTGTTGGACACGATAGGGCAATTTTTGGTATATAGCCTCGCGTATTACTTTGCACTGTGTGCATTCGCGCAAGTTCACAACTTAGCATGTATCCTAGCCTCATATCTGGTTATCAGTTGACTTCAAGGAAGCTACGCGTGCGAATTTAATTCGGAAGCATCTGTTGTACTTACCGGCGAAGGAAAAGAGAAACGCAGCTGCAAAACAACAGCGGTGTAGAAAGCGTCTTCTTCGGTTGACGTCTACTGAGCATGCCAGTATACTCGTGAAAACTACAAGTTTCCCTTTAGGGAAACTAAAACTGAATGATGTGCATCCTATGGAAGATATAAAAATCATGAAAAAGTGTAGCGCTCAGCGGACTGCAGTTCTGGTCGATATTCGTGTGTTTTGTGTCACTCACGGCGTGGGATTCTCCAGGAACTTGAAAGTTGTGTCCAGATGGATGGGCGACGTATGCTTGGCCAACGGTGGAATATGCAGAGTGGAGGGCTTGTGCTGTTTGCGCTGCTTTGGCTGGATGCTTCATTGGACTGAGCCATGGCGTGAATCACATGTTGAGCTGCGCCGCGTCAATCCCACATATATTCTATCAGATCCAGCTGTGTTTTGGACATGGCCGTGCCAATCTGTTTTGTCTGCTGACAAGTGAAACCGTGCTACGTGAAATTGCACGAAAGGCACAACGTGTCTCCTTCACAAATGCGACCGGCGTGGTAGGAGAAGACTGCTCTTTGAGGGCTTCTCACGTTTTTTTCGCCCCACTGTGGCGTGTGTTTTGTGATAAATAAACACGAAGGACTCTTAAATGATCTATGGAACTAAGCAACTATGTATGATATGCGCTCGCTTGAAACGTAGCCCTGCCCAAGTCAATGTTCCCAGCAGATGGGCATGGCGAAATTTCAGAAGTAATTGCTGTCGTGGACCTAGTGAATTTCTTTTGCCTAATGTAAGAAGTGGTCTGCCTTTAGATTTATGCCAGCCTTTCCTTCGTGTGCCCAAATGCAGAAAATATTCAGACAACATTGGTCCCTTCATATAATAACAAATGCATAGTGCGATTCAAATAGCATTGCGCGTTCTACCGTTGTCTGACCATGACATACCGTTAAGCAAGTTGTTGCAAGCAGCGGCACAATGCATTTTGGAGTGTGTCATGTTGCTGGAATGCTGCGGGGAGCACACCAGCCAGTCACAGAGCACAGGATGAGGACAGCGTCAAATGCACTTCTTGCTACGATTGCAGAAAATGTGTCAAGGAATAGCGGCTTGACACGTGGCACAAGCGAGTAATTCACGCCATAGCAGTTACTCCGGCTTTTCCGTGCTGCTTGCTGCTTGCACGCTCCACGAAGCTGTTGAACGCTTGCATGCAAGTGTCACAGCACGAACGTGACTAGCGAGACACAAAAAGCAGTGCAATGAATGCAGCGAACCAGGCTGCTCTGGGTAGGCCAATCAAGTTAGTTTGCACCCTCTCTGTGGCTTACGCTTAAGCACAATCAGAATGGTATGCAACGATGGAAGCGCTCACAGGTTTGTGCCTTAGGAACCTCAACGCCAATCTCAACCTGCAGTGAGCGCCCAAACTTTTCAACAGGAATCAAGCGTCAGGAGACACAACTCTTGACAATGTGAAGTATAAATGTCAATTGAACACCGCAAACATTGTGGTCCTTCATAATGCGCCACCAGCCAGGTCATCCGCGCCTGCGTCTCTCTCTGCACTAAACACGAGTGCCGCCACACCTGTATGCGATTCGGTAGTACTAGGTCTTGTTGCCAGTGCAAACAGAGTGCTGGGAACTGCTCTGTTTGCTTCCTCGCACACTCCAACGTCAAGCGCTTTGAACACCTGACCGAACAACATGCAGGAGGTGTGTTGAAAAAGCCTTGCGAAAAACATGCAACTACGGCACGTTTGAAGTGTTTGCGTTGGGACGCGGCGCCCCAACGGCTTCGATTGCATGCGTTAATGCTTGGCACACTGCACGCCAGATTCAGGCAGCGCTGATCTATCGTTTCTGCAGCAAGTACGTGTACTTGGCGGCATCCAACCACTATCAAATACAACTGGTTAACAGAAACATAAGTTATGCAACTTCTGCATAGCACTGTGCTTGGGAAATTAATAGCTTTCAGGATCAAACTGATTAGATTGTGATTCGTGATGCTGAGCCACAGGACTGGTGAATGAATGTGTCAGCAGTATGCTGCAAACTACTAGGTCATGTTTATCGGTGTGAGTAATCACAAGGCAATTCTTTGTAAGAGAGACAGCGCACGACGTACTTCATACCCAAACATCTGAGCTTCCATTACTCTTCTGCTAAGAATCAAAACGGTTTCATTTGGCTATTAAAAGCAATTTTTTCACGAACCCGCATCTTCGATATCCCAAACAACGGTCTTGATTATACTGACCAGTCAAACTTAATCAATACTGATTGTCTAAACGAGTGGGAATCTTTTTTTCAGTAAACCGACACGCCTTTGGCAGACGGCCTTGCCAGGAATGAACGAGCAGGTGACCGTTCTTGCTATCTGGCAAGACACAGCCGGCATGACTTCCATCGAGTAATACCCAAATCCGCAAACAGAATATAAGGTACTCGAAGCAAAACCTTAACCATTGGACGTTTGAGCTATGCAACAAAGACATCTGACAAGCAGCAGTACTTGCAGAGCCCCAAGGAAGAAAGCCGTCGATGACTTTTTTTGCTTTTATTAGGTGTTTAGCAACAACTTCGCCTCCACTAACAGCGCGTGCGATATATTTGCCTGTTGGTACTGCTGCTGATTATTTACTTAGACTCTCACAGGCAAATGTATAGGCTCTTGTTTTCTAGATATTTTTTGTTGTGTTGGGATTGGGATCAAATTTATGAGTTACGTGTGCCCACGCAAGGTCACGGTGAGCGACTAATTGTGCGCAGTTATCGTCAGTCCTTCATACTCTATATGTCCGCATGCATCCTTTATGTTTGCAGATAACCTTGGTCATTCTTACGGCTTCTGGTTCGGTAGGAATGTAATTGGTTACACAGTCGCATGGTCACAGAAAACGTGCCATTGTTGCCTTTACTCAGACCGAGCTTCACGCAAGCATCAGGACAGAAACACGTTTTGACTTCACACAGAAAACGCAGCTTTTGGATGGTCTAGCGAAAGTGGCTAACATATAGTGTTGGAAAGCGCAGATGTGACAACCGTGCCTAGTTTAGCTCTTTTCGTATCAACACTAGCATGATTGTATTGTATTTGTTGCTAGCAAGTGCGCCTGCGGATCTCAATGAGCCACAGACAATGAGCTGCTGAGAGCACGGGTTGCGACAGTGCATTCAGTTCAAGCGGTTGCAGATGATTGAAAACGCATGCTATGTTCACGCTTGTTTCACGTTGCTTTTAACGCAATTGTACAAGCTGTTTATGATCCTTTAGGAACGGTCGATATTGGACAAAGATAGCTGGATGTAATACATAACATCTAGACGTGTGTAGACTTTTATTGTATCTAGCGCACCCTATGTTTAAGCAGGGCACTCGGGATGACGCCACTACACTTTTGGTGGAGAGGCATCATTGATTGTTGTCCTTTTGTGGGACCTGCATGTCAGCCTTGGAAACGCGTTTCTTGGAAACGCGTTTCTCGTGTCCAGGTACGCCAAGCATATATAGTTTAGGTGCTCAGCGGAAAACAGCAATGCCTCAAAAGCATCACACAAACACACGTTGACAGGCATAAGGATGCTGCATAGTTATGAGGGATATGTCAGCTAGTGCGCTGCACTTAGCCTACGCATAGACTGTGACCCGTGAAAGCAGTAGTATAGATAAAGTGGCGCAACATTGTAACACCCTCGATTTTGTTGAGGTTGGCAAGGGGGTGAACTGCATGTAATCGAATTATATGATTCCGTACCTGTAGTGCTGCTACACCTGTAGAACTGCGTTGTCACAGCAGCTTCCAAAGCACGTATATTGTTAGCGGTCCGTGTCGTATACAACCTGAGGTTTCCAGTTTGTTGCACGTTGCAGCGACACACATGGTGCAGGTGGTAC
This sequence comes from Eimeria tenella, assembly GCF_000499545.2. NCBI lineage: Eukaryota > Apicomplexa > Conoidasida > Eucoccidiorida > Eimeriidae > Eimeria > Eimeria tenella. The sequence continues at coordinate 181,660 of NW_013541844.1, forward strand.
TAACGGGTGGTGTGGAGTGTCAATATACACTTCATGCTTACCGCATGCAATGTGAGAGTCTCTGTATCATGGCTGTGCACCAAGAGCCAGAATGGGTGGCTCATTGGCACAGACTGCGGCTTTGATTCTGACAGTGTGACACGACGGGATGCTATAAATTTTACATGCTGCAAGTGCATTTGTAAGAAAGTTGCTTGACGTGAATAAATCTGCAGCCGTTAGGAACGCTTTGATCTTAATGCGGTTCCAGGACGTTAGTCTCATTCTCCAAACTGAGAAACCAAACAGAATCTTTTTATTGCACGAAGCAAAATGAGTTTCTGTGGTGAGCATTACATTAAAACAGTTAGAGTGGTAGTGCTGGAGCTCGCCGTAAACTGAACTGGCCGAGCGTTGTAGTGACAGCTGCAAGCTCTTGTCTGTTAAATTTTTCGCAGTCAATGTGTTCTTTCGTGAGCACCAAGCAGCTGAGAGTTCTGCTAATGGCGTTTTTTTCATACGCATGTGCAGAATGTGCGCAATGCTTCCTCACGACACGGAGTTTACATGAATAAATCAAACTGGCTCATCGTGAAGTTATTCACACAGCTGGGCTGGTGAATGCAAATGGGTCGTGAGGTTTCCCTGGATTAGCTATCCAAAATGGTCTTAAAAGGCTCAAAGTATTTACTGTATTTTTACTATATGTTTAATCTGTTTTTTTCACGCTCATTATGTGTTTTGACAAGCACAGAGTGATCCAAATTTATCAAGTTACCTCCTGTAAAAATTGTGCAACTGAAAGGCAACCCAGCAGAAACGTACTTTTGTAGGATTTCTTCCAGATTGATGTTGCGGAATATTGCACTCTATTATTGCTTCTGCTGCTTTCGTAACTATTTGCTTCGTGCAGGCGTGTGTTCAGCAATGCTAGGCTGCGAGTGCCAGTTTGTGAGCTTACTCGGATTGCTGGTGCTCCTATACAATTGTAATGCACTGTGCAAGTTGACCAGAAATGTGTAGTGCCAAGGAAGTCTGTGTACCATTGTACGAAATGCATCCTCTCCCATTCTCAGTAAGGACCGGTAGCGAAGAGTTTTCCGGATGAGCTGTCTATCGTCCTACGCATAACAGTCACCTGCGTCTCCCCAGTATTTTACTGAATCTATTGATGACGCGAGAGTGGCCTTGGTAGTTCCTGCCTCTCGAAAAGCTGCGACACTTCGCGTTCAATCTGTCCGGTCACTATTAGGTGATTATTGTGGTTAAGCCAACAAACGGGAGCTTTGAGTAAAACAGTAAAGCTTTTCTGTGACATATCTTCTCCTAATTTCCAAGCGCACTACCACCCTGCTCAACGTACTAGTGCGTGCGCCCGCCGTCTAGCTCCAAGCATTGGTAGCAGTCAATATGTCTGGCATCAACACAGAGTGTTTCAAGGCTTTGTATGCTATATAGAAAAGGTTCCCGGCTATACACTAACGGAAATTTGATGGCGCCTTGAGGCCTGTGTGTTCAAGTGAATACTTGAATTCCTGTGGCCACTCGCTGTTAAAATCTATGCGCCGCAGAGGTTGCATGCAGCAAGCAAATTGGAGTCCTTACATTGGCTTTGCGTATCCCAAAAAGCGCAGTACGAGGATTCATCAGATTGCTCAAATCTTGACTAGGTCCAGCGTACTGCTGGCGCAGCAGCAATATGCATGATGTTTGGATAGACAAACGATTGTGCGAGAAACGCGGTGTCACTTGAGTAAGTACTTTGTTTTCGTCCACAACCTAATGAATTTTTTGGAAGTTTGAAATTCCGCCGTGTACACAAACGCGTTGGAAATTCAGGAAGTGAGTTGACTAGTGACTATGCCGGGCTAAAATACCCCTTGCGCTTTGCTTAAGTCATGGGTACACTGCTCTCCCTGCTAATGCTGGCATTATTTCCAAGAACTCTAACCAACAGCAGCTGCAGTCGCTTTTCTGCGCGAAGACGATTTTTTCCATTCATTCATTGCATTTGTCTTTGCCAACCGTTGAAAGGGAGAAAACGTGGCTGAATGCGTCCGTCTAGCTGGTAATGCGCGTTGCTTAACACACAATGGATGGCTTTGTACATTTGGATTCAATGATTGTGACATTAAGAAATATTGCGCCGTTTTCCATGCACTTTGGAAGCTTTTACTGTACATTTAGTGACGTAATTAAAGAGGCTTTTCTTGTGCATAACAACAGCATTTCTCGCAGATATTGCGGGCTAGTAGTCAACAGAGCAGCGATTTATCTTATTTTCGTCCCAGCAAGTATGTAGTGTGCTGAACTGGTCTTGAGCAAAACGCAGGCGAATCCGTATTTCCGGAGCCCCTGTTCTGTACACTAGAGTGCCTCTGCGCCAACATGTCTTTAATGCTGCACGCCTGTAGCATAAGAGGCTTGTCGGCTCACCGCACTCAATAAAGTGTGAATAACACGGTTCTTACAATTTTCTAAATTCTGTAGTAGAATTGTCTACCCAGGGATAATCATGCTACCTTTTTTTACAAAAAGCAAACTTCACATTAGCTATTGCGCCTGCCATCCAGGCAATTCTGCTGGGCATCATGTGCGAAGCAAGCGTTTTCTATTCTATGATGCCTTCGTTAGCGCTGTCGATAGTCATTCTTTCCCCGGAGCTGCAAAAAACGTCAAGGCATTAGTAGCACAGTGTTCTCAAGCAAACCAAAGAAAGTCCGTCTTGGTGTCTCACGACCAGGGTGCCAGTTGCTGAGAGAGGTGATAAGCAGGACTGACGTATGTTTCTCTTCCTTGGCCCTGGCTGATCTGTAGCTGACGTCGCTTTTTTATTCGAACGTTCTATTCTATCAATCGGTTGCGTTTTTAGTTGATTGGAAAAACGGAAGTGCCTTTGTCGATTCCTGGAGTGATTTCAGTTACGTTTGTCGCCCCTTCCCAGTGCGTATTGACCATCTGGGAAAATGAATAAACCAAGAACAAGAATTGTGTATGCATCAGCCCGTAGTATCTGCTTCCACATGCGCATAGTAGGATGTCGAGCCACTCCGCATATTGCCAGTAGACCTTAATTTCATCAAACGTGAGAATGCCGGATCCGCTGTGGGCCCCCAAGCCTCCTTTTACATAATCTAATAATCTTTCCCGGTGGGAAAGAAAACGTACGTTCGGGAAAAATGTTGTGTATACCGGCAGGGAGTGAGCTAAACTTGTGTCGCTCAGAAGCTGCCGAAAAATGTGCAAAAGCGACAATTCAAGTTATGAACCAGGCAGACAAGAACATAACCCCAAATGTTTTAATTTTCTCGTTTCGCCATTATGAAATCATTCTGGCGTTTCTGGCATTCGGCAATAGATAGTTGTCGAGCACTGCCTCGCACTCGTCTTAAGGCACGCCTCTTCGCGCTGTTCACTTTGCGAGCTTTATTGCACGAGCACAAGCGGACTACCATGTAGTGAAAAACAGACGACTGTGCAACCATTGCTTTCTGTTTCTTTGGAGAAGAATGGGGCACGCACACGTTCTTTTAACTAGACACTTCAACGTCATCGGAGGCGACGGTGCACTACATATCCTCAACACGCGCACGCGTAATGTGAAAACTATACAATATTACGGGCAATAAGGTTGCTTTTTATGGCGACTAATACCGGGGAAAAAGTTGATTTGTCCGCTTGCGAAGATACTGACCTGCCCTGTCGCCCAGATTGTCGGTTTGATGAGCTACATTTAGCGCCAGCCGCACAACGCATTATCCCATAAAGACAGCATAGAAAATATTGCGTAGGGGAGTCCGCAGCTGCACTGCACATGGGCCCTTTTATAATTTCCATAGAACTTCTTTCCTGGAACTGTCCTATTAAATTTCATGGAAACTGCAGTTAGTAGCACATGGCCGCACGTTTTGCCTACTGCTAAAATTTTTAAATATCAAGGATGTGGGTCACTGAGGAGATGAAAATATATAGCAGATTTGCAGGTGCAGAGCCTCAAGATGTTTGACAGGAAACCGTGAATTTTATTTTGTACTAAACGAATATTCATGCAAGTTTGGAGCTTTTAGATAATAAAATTCCCATTGTTTGTTTGCGACAGACGTTGCTCAGAAAAGAGGGAGCGTAAGCTCCTTCAGCATGTGAATATACAACGAATAGACCACGGATAAGCTCCACAAAATACTATATTCTACTTTCAAACAAGGCAGCCTAAGGTGTTGGAAACGAACCACTATGGCAATTTTGTCTTCAGGCTGCGGTGATCAGGGGCCTCAAGAAGCACGGGTTAGGCAACAGTTAATGAGACACTGCTATGCAACATAGGCGCTAGTTGGCTTAATTCAATTAGCGTATCTTCATAACACTCTACTGCGATAAACCTGGCGTCTTTGGTGACGTATGTTTTGAGTATACCAGGGCAGAATTGCCCTCTTCGAACCCCGGCGGTACTGAGCTCTAAACCAACTACTAGGTTGACTAATTGGCGCAGTGCACTTAAATGATCTGTAGGCTTTTCTACATGCATATAAAAGGATGCTGCGCACTTGCGTGATAATGAATTTAGCCATTAATTGAGCATTATTCTTGCCAATGACGTCGCATGCGGTCCTGTGGGAAATTGATACTGATGTGCCACATCCTACCAAATGCAACTTTGCGGCTCGCACGTAAGCATAACGCGAAACTTTATCTTTGCAGTGATTCCGTTGCCGCACCTTGGGTTTTTCAACATAAAATTTTGATGCAAATGTATGGCGTATTAGCACGCCAAACTTGTTTCTGCGTGCTGTCGCAGTCTTCTCCGTGGGCGTCGACAAACGAGAGAATCGCGCCGTTTCATGCAGAAGCATCCAAATATTTCTTGTCAGGAATGTCTCAAAAGCACAATGTCTCTACAGCGACATTTTGCCAGCCACATTTTGCCAGCCACATTAAGCCTGATGTAAAATGCTGAAGTGCGTGTGGCACAAATCATTCGATATACCGAAACTCTGCCACTGAAAGCAAGCCAACAGGTTATTAATCTACCGGGCACTTATTTGACTGCCAATATATGCAGATAACGAATTCACGCATTCTGCATTTTAGATACGATGCAGCGTTGATGTGATGCGAGAGCCGAGGAGGGGTTCAAAGTCAATGCAGCGCGTCATACGCGGCTCATTTAAGGTAGACAGTCTTCAGATTTCCCGGTGTTAACGTAGCGTGTGCCGTGATGCCTTGATTATATTATGGAGCTTAGTCATTTAATAAGGGACATGTGAGCAGTAAAGGTACACCAAGTCAGACAATGTACTTCAGTACGTGACCGTCGCAGAGCACCTAGAAGGCAGGTGGAGACGTAAGCAGTAGTATGGGACTGCGATTCGGTCCTATTCTTCCAGTAGTTTCATTATCTATACCACATTCCACGCATTGTGGGGCCCCAAACAGTTGGAACAGGGCTGGGTGCCTATGAAATGTCCTGTAGCTAGTAAGTTATATGGCTTTCGAGTCTTGTGTAGGCACAATTTCGGTATACGAGGGACCCCAGGTATTTGGGAACAATAATTTCCACGGAACATCCCAAATACTCATGCCTCTGGGTAGAAAACGAGCAAGGAAGTTGCAAAAGTTTGCTTGCTGGTGATCCGCAAGCGATGCACATCTCTTCCGAGACGTCAGGATGTGCGTTTTGTGGGCCCCCTGCCAATAGACAACAGGGACTTCAATTACACCCGTGAGTGCTTAGGTTGTGGTAGAGCGTCTCTCACAGCGTCAACATAATTAGACGCCATTTACAGTGCCCAAGTGGCCTGGAAAATGTGTGGTAGGGTACAGTGAGAAGCCCATGGTTCTTTTCTGCCGAAGCTAACCCTGGTGCAAGAGCTTGCCATACAGCAGCGCGTGATGCGCATGCAGTGGCTCTGCCACAACATTTATGAACGTATCAAAACTTTGTGCTGATCATACAGAAAAAGCATCAAAAGAAGCCACGCTGAATATTTTCGCGCTTAGGCAGTCTTGGTTTAAGCAGGTATGCGCTGCAGGAAATTGCCCGTAGTTTCGATGCTTGCGCATTGTGATTGAGCTGTGTTCTCAATGCACAAATTAGCAGGAGAGTGTGGGGGTCCGATAGAGCCTATAACCTACGGCACGAATGTTCAAAGGCAATAAATTGCGTCAGCCATATTGACAGGGTCTGACTGCTCTATTAGCGGCTTAATACTTCGAGCCACTAAGAATGTCCAGCGTTTCAGTTAATTCGCCAGTGCCTTGACTGACTGCAGCGTTCAAGTGACACTTATACCGGGCAGAGTGCAGTTGCGCGTCGCGGGCATGATGGTGTTTCTTGCTGCACGTTTTTCCACATTGTGCCATGTAATTAATGTGGTGCACAGGCGTGCGCACGAATTGTTTCACGAGAACGCAATTGTGTGCAATATTTTTTTATCTATTTGATGAATACAACCCTTACAGCGTAGCCATAAAGTTGCGCTGCGCAGTGTAGGCACATGGTGGGCATCGTACCCTACACGGGAGAAAGCACCTTACACCTTCCCATCTGCAAAATCATAGAGCAACCCTGGAATCTGATACCAAGTACTTTGGGCATGCAACCAGTGTTCTAACGCGTTGAGGAAACTCGCACACGTCGAGGAAGCAGTTCGGCCTATCCTGGCGTAAGGACGCCTCAAGCATGACAGAAGGCATGTCAACGAGCAGACATAACAATTCGCAGCAATACGATAATTGCATCTACTACACGCGCACAGTTAGTACTTGAAATGCTTGTAAGGCATGTTTCTGTGTTTTATAGCTTTGGGTCTATCGAAGGAACCGCTGAGTTAGCAGAAGATAAGGCACAACTTGAGGAACTGAAAGCAGACACGTGCCGACTCTGCACAAGGCCGCAGTGAACAAGAAATGTCTTGGAAGACCTGTGCAAGGCCCACCATCGTCTCTTTTCCTCCGAAAGCTCTACAAACATAATTGCAACAAAGATACCAGCTTCAACGTTTTTTCACGCCGGGTGAAACAGCATTGTTGACCCTTCAAACGGCGTGTCCTCAGCCACTCAGCCAGGTGGGCCACGTATTTTGAATTTAAATGTGTGTCTTTAGTGCTCGGAATAACGAATGGTGGGTATTCCTGGTATACAGCCACGCACGGCGTTTGTTGTTGCAAACCACTGCATCACACACAGATGATTCGAGGTGCTAGGGCCTTTCTTTTACGTGCGGGCCAAAACATAAAAAGTGCCAGAGATAGGACGTTGTGTGGCTGGGGTGCAGCTGGAAGCAAAACTTGAAAGGCAAGCATTATGGCCGACGGCGTCGGCCCCAATAAAAAAACTGCCGATAAGTTTTCTTTTCCCAATTAAACCTGCGGGTGGCTTTGTCTACCCGCTGTGAAACCTGAAATACCAGACACCACATTCGTAAATGAAGGGGAAACAAAAGTTCAACGCATGGTGAGGATAGAGCATGTCTCAGTGATTCTAGCATCCTCCCTGCGAACCGGAAACATACCACAAGAGCTTCTTCCCTGTTTATTGCTTTTTCTTGTTTAATAAAAATGCATATAAGGATTCGCGCGAAATCCGCTGTTAAGCAAGAGAACACGAGTTCGCTGCACTGCACTGGTGCATCGTGTAACACGTCACAGAGGCAGTGGAGCGACTAGGACAGTGCATATGGGAGGTTTTTTCGCAGGCAGTCCGTATACAAATATTGTAAACCATGGCGGAAGAAGGTCGTGTGAGGTGTTGAAGACCATGGTGGAGTGAGCTGCAGCAGCTCGAAGCAGTGTTTGGAACGGAATCGCGTCTAGTTAAAACTGAAAAACACACTGAGAGAAAAATAGCACCGCAGAGTGCAGCCACACAATTCCCTCCAGAACCTTATGGCTTCGCATTCGTAGGAAAGTTTGCTTGCCTACGTTTAACTGGCGACAAGAGAAACATGGATGAGAAACTCTGTCGCCACTCAGCGTGAATTATTGCGAGCATGGAATGAGCGCGTTTGCGCGAGAGCAGCCACTAGTATAAGTTGTACAAACCATTACGATTTGCCTGTGCGTTTGTAGCAGGCTACGCATTTCGAAAATTGACTTGAAGATGGATATGCCTGCTGCAGGAAGTACGCGCCAAGTTTTAAACTTCCCGCATCCAGGGGATGCAAGAACTAGAAACAACACATGAATTTCAAAACGTTTCAGATATTTTTAAACTGCGAATAGGTGGAATACAAACCTTTGGATTGTGATTAATTGCGCATACAGCACCTTGCTAACCAAGAGCCCAAAGCTGTTCTGAGAAAAGCAGCAAGCACTGCATGTTTCGTGTTTCAGATACATTTGCACCTGTAGTGATTTGGATAGAGCGCATTCCTGACTCAGAAACTCGCACGGAGACACGGTGCAAATAAGTGCTATTACGGAAGATGCATAAGGATTGGAAGAAACGCAGATGTTTGTGAAAATATTTGGTCAGCAGCTTTAGTGTGTTATTCCTTGGAAACTAGCAAAAAACGCGAAAAGCGATGTAGTACGCGCAGGTGGATGCGATTCTTGCAGCGCGTAGGTGACTCGTGCTGGTGCGAATGCAGGAACGCGCTGAATCGAGGAGAAGGCATTCGGATTTGTGTCTCTTGGAATAACGCTGTAGAAGTTGTGGTAAGACGCGGTGCAGGCACTGCGTATCTGAGCAACCTGTCTACGCATATGCTGTTGACGATGTGGATAATGTGCTTTTTGAATGATCTACCTTTCTAACTATGAGTGGTTACTCACATAATGCATGCGCATAAAATTCCCACAATATCTGTTGGCGGCATAGGTGTTACAGTGCAGCTCGAATGTGGTTGTGCCTGCAACCGACAGTCGCAAAAGTCCCGAAGACCGTAGTATGTGGAACATATGGATACGTGAATTGCAGAAGGTGAGTCTGACGGGCCGAGGGCGTTGGCAGCGTGTTCGAGCTGACGATACAAGTGGTAGAATCTGAGCCTCGTTGTGCTGACGCTGAGGAGAAATGCGCATGGGAAGGCCCAATTACACCGATTGTGCGAATGAAATTCACCTTTGTTCTTCCACGAATATGCGAAATGTTCACTCCATTCGTAGAAATGCATAGTGCACATTACTGCTGGACCAAAGCATGCCGATTCGTGAGGTAACAAGCAACTGCTCGCGAACGTTCTGGGAAGCGGCTTCACGGTGCCATTTACCTAAAAAGAGGAAAGCATAGAACATGAGGAGAGATAAAAGTACGGGCGCTCGAATATGCCTTTCGCAGCGCGTAGGTGTATTGTGTCGGGAGGAATACGGGAGTGCGTTAAAGCAATGAGGAGGAGTTTTTTGGCTTATATTATAGATGGTAATGATGCTGTAGAAGCCCTGGTAAAGCGCAGCACAGGCAGAGCTTGCCTGAGCTCTCTGTCTACATATCAATCTTTGGCAATGTGAATAAGGAGCATTTATAGCCAGCTCGATCAACTGTGCGCAAATCCTGATGCAGTGCATGCATAGATAATAGGCGCCACGCAGTTGGTGTTTTGGATGCTGCAAGGCAGCTCGACTTTGCAGCTTCGTGTGGAAAAACGCTACGAAAACCATCAGGCTCTAGGTAGGTGGAGGATAGTGATGCATGATTTGCAGCTAGTACGTGCGAGGGACTGAAGACCAAGGGAATGTGAGCAAAGGAGGCAAAGGCAATAGTTTTGAATTTTGTGGGTGTCTAAGAGGAGAAACACTGACACGGCGACGCCCAACAACAGCAGATGCAAAAGACTGCTGTCTAGGCTGCTTTTGTGATAAGTTGCAGAAAGTGCGTACACGTTCCAAAATTGCTCAAGCGTGCTTCTGGCACGCTCGTTGCCTGCATAGTGAACGGAAAACAGGTGTTAGTGAAGACTATGAAAAGCGTGTCATTTCAACAAATACGACAAAAAAAACCGTCTGCAGGCATGCCACGCCGAGATAATCAATAGGTGTTTCGCAGCAAGTAGGTATCGCGTATTTGCGCGCATGCAGGTGTACGCTGCCGCAAGGGGGAGAAGGCTAAGTTTTGAAATGCGTTGAAGGCACGCTATAGATGCATTGGCAAACCGTAGCACAAGCACCTCGTTCCTGGGGTCCTTATCCATGTATATGCCAGTGTCGATATATATAGTGCGCCATCATGACCAGCTTCTCAAGCCATGCGTAAACCCTAACACAACGTATACCAATAAGCATATGTCAGGGACAGTTATCGGTTAAAATGGTGCAGCGCACCTCAAGTGTGCTAAAAAAACTTGCGACGATCATGAAGCAGGAACTGCAGGAAGTAGGTTAGAGGTGCTGGGGATGATGGCGGCACGGGCTGCGTCGAAGAGATACACCCGATGGAATCTGAAAATTCTCTGGCTGACACTGACGCTAAAAGAACACACGCGTGACAAGAACCAAAACCACACAGCGGTATCGCATGCATTCTGCACAATTCTTCAACAGAAAGAACTGTCAGCACAAATTGTGCATGTGGATTGGAACGCTAGCAGCTTTTGGTGAAGACTCTGCGAAACTGCTCGACTGTGCTGTTTTACAAAAGAGAGTAGAGCCATGATCTTCAAGAGCATATCGCTGCGAGCAGTTGGATGCAAACCCCGCAGCGTGTAGGTGTTTTGCACTAGAGCACATGCTTGTGTGGGCTGGGAAAAGCGGAAAAGGCGTTTGCAGTTGTGATGTGTCGCCTTGGCGCTGTAGATACATTGGCAATCTCGGAGCAGGCATTACTCATTTGAGCGTTCTGCCTACGTATATTTTTGTGGCGATGAAAACATTGTTTTTTGTGGCGATGAAAACATTGTGCCTCTTGTTTCATTGCTTCAAAAATAAGGTATTGCCGAAATAATTAATGCACATGGAATCAAGGCGCGACAATTTCTTGATTTAGATGTTGTTGTTCCATTGTACAAAGACGCGTGGACTCGAAGACATTGCGAAACGCACTTTTCTTTGGAAAAACATGGTTGGTTTGCAAGCGATTGGTGCGAGACACTGGAGAAGACGGCGGAGAGGCCTGCGTGGCAGCAAAAGAGGTGAAGGGATCAAAGGCGCATCGGGTTGGGGTTGGCATCGGAGAAAGACTGGCCAGGACCAGGACCAGGGTATATGAGATATTTGCAGAGGCTAGTTTTGTTTTTAGAGTGGAATAGTGATGCAGACTGGAAAAGTGAGCAGTGAGAATTATTCCTGCAACGAAGCATGGGTATGGAATGGCGGGAAATCAGTTGTTGGTTCACGTGTTCTGAGGCAGCTCCACTGTGCGTGCAGGTGGACACGAAAGACATAAATGCAGCGAAACCCATAAAGCGTGGTAAATGTGGATGCATGGTCAACAAAAAGTTGGCGTGAAACGTTGGCTGACATGGCAAGATGGGCTGCATAATTATGAAGCAAGCGATGCAATGTAAGTCCCTGGCGAGGCGATGCACAGAAACAGGTGACAAATTTTGTTCAAACGTCACTCCTATGGATCTGAAAATATTTAAACAGATTCCAGAAATCCTCAATTCACTTTGCTGCTGGCACGAAGTGTGCTATCAGATGGTGGAGTAGGCACGCGTTGCTTGAAAATCTGCGAGACTTCTTCAGTATGCCATTTCACGGAAGACAATGAAGCAAAGCCTCTAAAGCGCATGGCATAGCGAGCAGGTGGACACGTACTGTGCAGCGAGAATGTATCTTCTATTAGGACGCATGCAAGCGTGAAATGGGCTAACAGGGAGAAGGCTTTGTTGTTTGGTCAAAATGACGCTCTAGAAGCAGCGGTAATGTGATGCACAGAAAGCGCATTTCCGCGCAACCTGCATACGCATATTTTTGTTATTATGTGGACCTTTGCTAATGCTGAAGTCGTGTAGACTCACGACAAGAGCAGTTTGTTGGTTTAGTTATGAAACGGTGCCTTGACTGTGCCGGTACATGGATGATCAAGCTACGAAAAATTTACGGTTCATGAGTTAGGGTAAACGAGGATGTGTGGCTCACAGGAAGTAAGTGTGAAGTGGTAAGGCTTATGACGCTGTGGGCTGCGACGGCGCGAAGCAGCTGATGATTTCTGAGTCTTGTCTGCTTAACACAGAGGCAACAGTGCCAATGCGATGCGTCGCAAGTGCATGTGCGATAACGACGTTAGGCTTCCTCTTTCGCCAGTCAGTGGGAGACTTCGGCGAGCACTGAAAACGTTTGATGCGGCTTTCTGCTGGCACAGAGAATGCTTTTGATTTGGGTGGGCCCGGCTGATGCTGAAAAAACACTGTCACTCCCTGCGCGTGCACCATGCAACTAACTCGCAGGGTATGTACCACTTTTTTTAATGCGTTATGGATGCTGCGTTACGGAAATTCACCAGTTGTACTGTGAGTTGACACTGATACAATTCGTGCCGTTGAAACTGCGAAAGCAAGAGTTCTAGATGCTGCGCAGCAGCCTACTTGCGCAGATGAATATAGTATGAATTCACGAAGACTAGAAAACGCCATGGAATAAGCAAATTAAGACGGGCTGTTCACAGAAGGTAGGTGTGAGATGTCGAGATCCATGGTGGCATTTGTTGCGTCAAGGCGAAACGGGCGATGGCCGCTGGATCGTTCCTGTTGGACGCTGGGATATCGCTGACGCAGCAATGTTCAGCAAAAGCGCATTAAGGGGTTTCGTGGCCTTTTGCTTCAGTCTATCTGGAATAGGCGTAGGTAGGCTCTAAAGATGTTTCTTGCAGCACGAAGGGTGCGTATGGATTTGTTGGCAACCTGCTGACCGTGCAGTTTCTGTGAGGGGGCTCAAGTACACCGTTTCAGGGAAAAGAGCAGGAAAAACTCTTGAGGAGCCAGAAAGTGTAAGCAGTTGGGTATTTGCACTACAGCAAGTAGGTGTCTCGCATCAGAGCGCACGCAGCCATACGCTGGGGCAAGGAGAGAAGGCGTTTGGATTTGTGGTGCATCACAACGCTGTAGATGCACCAGCAGGGCGCTGTAGATGCACCAGCAGGGCGCTGTGGAGGCGTTACGCGTCTGAGCGGTGTTTTTACATATATGTTTGTGAATGTGTGTATAGTCCCTTTGGATCATCTAGCTGTTAACGGTGATTTTGCTGACACAATGCATGCATATGGACTTAGGCCGCGAGCTGTTCTAGCTTGGCATGCTGCGTGTAGCTTGTGTGTGACGGTTCAGGAATACACTTGCCACGAATAACATGACACGAGAGTGTAATAGCAAATATGGATGGGCGGTTTGCAGGAAGTATGTTGTGTTCAACACGATGGCGGTATGGGCTTCGATGACACGATAGACGCCATGGAATTTGTCAGCCGCGTTAACACCAAAGAATGCTTGGCGTGTCAATGTCGAAGAACAAGGTATGAGGGATCAGCGATGACCGATATCTTTTAGTCGTTCCGAAAGGGACTCAGAACGGCTCAAAAGCCATTTCCGGCGAAGCATTTCTAGCACAAAGGGTGTGTATGAGATGATCGGCGGCGAGCTGTTTGTGGGGATTCTGCGGGGTGGCTAAAGTGTGCTATTTCATGGAAGACAGTATCAAAGTCCGTGACATGCCGGGCGTTGCATGTTTCGGCGACGATTAGTGTGATTCACGGCGCCCGTAAAGGGTGGACGTAGATTAGAAGCAGAACAGCTCTTGACTTCGACGCTGCATGGCAGGTCCCTTGTGCATATGCATGCAGGCGTTTATTTGGAAAGCTGTGAAAGGCATGACACGCGATAAACAGGGATTGATGTTCTGCAGGAAGTACGTGTGAAGTGTTTCGACCATTGCAGGTGTGTGCTGGAGAGGCACGGAGCAGGGTTCCGGTCTGGGAAGTGTCGAATGGACAATTAGCAAACACTGGCGTGGCGACACCCAGTAACAGCATTTTAGTTAGGTTCTTGGACCGCCGTTTTTCCGCCAAAACTGGGGATGCTGATACAAAGAAACTGCGACGCCCCAAATGAAATATGGAAAGAAATAAGCCTGGAGAGGTATCAGGTCTACTGGTGGAAATTTTACGCGAGGCTGCTACTATGCGCTTTCACCAAAGGCATGATAGTCCGATGTGCTGGATGCGCATTTCGCAGAGAGTAGGTGTTCGGCATTTAAGCGCATGACGTCCTGCTTTGGAGCTATAGAAGAAACGCTTCCGGGTTTATGGTGGTTGACAATGGCTCTGTAGATGTGATATGCGGGAGCGGCAGTGGAAACACCACGGCAAGGCGTGGCACGCGCAGTGCGCATCTAAGCGCCTCGACTGCATATGCGTTTGTGCCTCTCCTTAGAATGCGTCTCCATATTCCGCCTCTTCAAGCATAGAATGAATGCTGACACATTGGATGCGTATGGAATTGGGGGTGGAACAACCGACAGTGGCTAAGGGCATGTGTTGCTATCGGAGCATGGGGTCCATACACCAGTCATCCTTTCACTGAGGCAACCACGCAACATATTTAATATTTAATTATCGCTGTGCTTTCGAAATAACCCTTTTCCTCTAGTATATGTTCACGGCGACTACAGAAAAAGATAACGCACGGCACGCACTAGATGCAAAGACTGCACCTGAGGGATGCCTTGTACGGACTTTTATGGCAGCGGCCAAGTGCCAGAATCTGCAACAACAACCGAGCCTCCATCCGTGCCATACAGACCTTGGCCCGTCAAACGCAGTAAATATGCGCTCAACAGGAGTTGACAGGCAGCGTTCCTGCTTTGTTGCTTAGTCAGAGCATGCTGGTATCGAATGGCCTGTACCCCCTTTTGCCTCAGGCTGATACACCACGTTCTTCTTGATTCTAAATGTTGCATGGATGTTACGCACGTCCTGGTTCACCACAAAGCGTCCCCAGACTGAGGCACGTTGCCACATCCAGTCAGTGCAGACGAACTGCCAGTTGGGGAATATTCAGTTATCTCTGTGCTCCTAACAGATCACAGACGGGGCACACGATGAACTGCCTGACCGCAACTCTATAAAATAGCCCAAGTAGGCAGTGCATCACAGCAGAAGCGCTCGAAACACGTAAAACGAATGTGCTGTTCGAGCAACAAAGGCTCACGAATTGACTGCAGAATCAACTCAAATTACGCAGGTGTGTGCGAAGTCCCAAGATGAGGATTCTAAACTCCTGCGCGACGCATGGCTGCATGGCTACTGCCTCTGGAAATCGACTCTAGCATAAGGTCGGAACATCATCCTGAAAAATCAACATACTCCATGGCAAGCACGTCGCCACGAAAACAACCAAGCGAAAACCGCAAATGCAGGCAGGCGCGGCGCACGTAATGCACCTGTTGTAAGATGCAAAATGCTACTTCACGCAACACCGGTTTAAAGGCTCACGCCACGCAATAAAGTGCGGATCCTTCCGAGACAACAATTCATGCATCTGCATAGCAACAGACATTCGTAATTCAAATGCTACGCATGCCTGCACGCAGAAACGGCCACTGTAGCATAACTTCTGCGTTTTGTCTAGCGAGTGACATACGGCTTGAAATATTGGCTCAAACCATCATACCGAAATCCCACCCTCCTGAACTCAACGCACGCCGTTTAAGTCTATACAGAATCCATGAGCATCGATAGTTGACTCAAGCTGGCGCCCATGGTCACATCAGGATCTTGCTGACGCCGCTCGTTACAAAATTCCAAACCCTAGACAGTTCGCGTATAGTCACGCAGCGCTAGATAATGGCTGTTGATATATCGCAGCCCAAATGGTCATTCCTTTGCGCACTTCCTGACCCCACAACGAACTCCATAAACGTCGTCGACCAGCTGACATATGCCATGATTGCCGACTGCGCGCGTGGCCTGCGTTGCCACAAAGCGCATTTGGCTTGAATTTACCCGCAAACATGTGTACCTAAAGCAATGTTCTTTTTGAACATGCTCACTCTACACTTTACATACGTAGCCATAGCATGTAAAGAACACAACACGAAGGAGAGGCATGAAACAGCAGGACGCCTTCACCCTTCTCCATTCTGTTTCGCGCTTCATGCCGTCCTACAAGAGACGATTAATGGCCAAGCAATGCTCAAAATCAGTAAAAAACGGCAGGTGAAGAACTCCGTGCTCTGCTCGAACGAACGTTCCGCGTCTGAGCAAACAAGCGACACTTCATTGTTCTATAACTGCTTCCGCCCACACACCAAAAGGACAAGTGTTCAAAAGCTTGCTGTTGCAGATACAGTCTCGCGTTCGGTGTAGTATAATAAACGGGGAACTTGGAGAGTCCCACTCTTTGCGTGGACCGTTTCACCCAACAATTTGTACAACGGATACACTCAGTCGAGTGTGGCTGAAGACGTATGGCTTGTCACATAGCTTTGGGACTTGCAATACGTCAATTCAAAAGTGAGAGACTATGACTGTGGGCACAATGCACCCATACTGAACAGATACCCACCATCTGGCATTCTACTGCATTAGTTGAACACCGTTCTACTGCATTTGCAACGCAGGAGTCCCATATCAAATGCTCGAAGACAATTCAGGCTCAGCAAGTCAATTGCGTGGAGCATTTCAGCGACAAAGTATATTCATGTCTCTTATTCCATTGCGCAACGTGAACGTATTCGTCTTTCAGGGTGACTTTACCCTACAAATCTGCATGTCCCAGCCCAATGTTTTCCCTCAACTATTGCACTCCGAAATCCTGCATATTCGAAATGTTATCCACAAAAAAATCGCAGTGGTCTAGAAGTATCACAGCAGGCGTCATGCAGCGACTGCGCACGACGTGGATGCAAAGGTAGTCACGAAGCCGTTTTTGCTTTTGCTGGCGGCTGCTTCGCTAAACTCCCAGGCAGAATATTAAGCCTTGAAATTGCCACAGCCCAGCCAGATCAGAGCATCCGATTTACTCCAACAAATCTCATGGTTGCCAAGTCTTTGCCGTATGCCAGTTACAGCATACTTTCATGGTGGAGTAGGAGATATGAATATGCTTTATTGCTGAACTTATTAATGCGACTGACTCGCCGAGTTGCAGTGTCGTCATATTAACCAGGTCATAAAGGAACGGCAGACTGATAACAGCACATCAGCTGTTTCGCCTTCAACCATAACTAATACCGTAAGAAGTGGAATTCTTCGGCTTTTGTTCAAATAGAGTACTTAATCCCATAACAGTGCGAACCACGCTTCGCATGTTGCTTACAACGCAACTGAATACCGCAACAAGTGACCAACACGCCGAAGCAGAGGGCACAACGTGCTATGTACACAAACGTCGAGATCAAAACGGTTTCTCCGAATATCCTCTGCAGTTGCACATTGACAGTCAAAAGCGCCCGCTTGCTTTTTTTTCATGCCGACATAGAGATGCCTATTACTGCTGCACGTAACTCTGACCGATTCAAACTGCGAATCTGTGGTATAGTCGCCGGTCAGATGCTCAGTCACAAGCCAGACTTAAAAGCAGTATGATTTTCATTTGAAAGGGGCAAACATGCTTAGCCTGTCGCGTGACGTAAATACACGGCATGTGTTCTATAGAGTAGGAGGCGTAAAAATTTTGCGCATCTCCATAAAATAGCAGCATTAAAATTCCGATGGTTAGTAAATAGCCCCAAAACGCGTGCCACACTAGATTAAAGGTCAACAGGAAGCGAACGCGAAGTGTAGAACAGCATGAAACCTTTTATATCCGCGAGGCCGAACGCAGCAGGTACCAGACGGGTGAGAATGGGCATTAAAAAATTTACGCATTCGCATGACAAATATCAATTCTAGCCAACAGTCGTCCCGTTTGATACAAAGATTTCACGACACAGAATAGTTCATGACAAGGCAAACAACAGTGACTAACTGCCTGTCTCTTCTTCTGGAGCTGACAAGCTAACAATGTGTAATGAGCCTACTAGGGCCTAACCAGCTGTATGTAAATGCATGAGCTCGGCTGTATGGGGGATCTCTCGTGCCCAGTGATTATATCACAGTTTTTATCGCAATATATCGAGGCGTCTAAGCAGTACCTTGAAATGACGAAAATCATTTAACAGAATGCCTCCCCAGAACCGAAAGGGCAGCCCGGAATTCGAAGGCACCCTCCGAACTTTGACAGGCTTGCATGGATTACACTACATTCAGCACAGCCACTTTCATTCAGGCAGAGTCCCAGCAGCATATTTAGCGCTCCTCTAAATCATTCATATCACATGACTTACGCTCGTGCCGTTTTTTTTCAGAAACATAACATGCACTACGCTAGCATGAAAACGGCTCCCAGTGGGCTGATCTTGGGCACGACCTACTGAGCACAGGTCTTCGCCCGCTGTAGCAAGACATAGGCCAAGTAGTAGGTTAACCCTCAGTGGTCTCGGCGTTCCGAGGAGCCTGAAACAATGAAGGACCAAAAATGTTGTAGCCAACGCGGCAGCCAAGAAGAACACTGTCGTGAAGGCGAGTTCCGGCATTCTGCTCCTTTCCTTCAGTACTTCGGAACTATTGTTCTGTATGACGGCTACATTGTGCGCTGAATCGATCAAAGAAGCGTCGGCAGAAGGAACACAACATTTTCCAGGACCTGCCTCGCCAGTATTGCCCAGGCGACAATTCCTGGGGTCAAAAAGCTCATTCTGGAGGCAAGCGTCCAACTATTCACTTGAAAATAATGCACAGAAAAGTGATTCCGTTGGTGACCTAGGGGAAACTTGGGAGGGGCGTCTGCTAAGACGCACCCAATGGTGCTGTCGTTCAGTTGCTGCCCATGTTCGAAGAGGCTTTGTCAGAAACGTCTAATGCCGGCCTAATTGAACAAGAAAAGATTCTTTCTATTCCATCAATTTCCTTTCACGCGTCTCCTTTTCCTAACAAACGTGTTATTCTCTGTACGAGTCCAGAGACAACCATCTCCGGGTATCGAGATTCGGGCTACTGTTCACAAGGCGTTGTATTGTTGAGGTGTATGGCCCCGAATGCACTTCAGTTTTGACGTAAGCATAGCACGCTGCTTAATTCTGTACAGGGAAATTGCATTGTCAACTTTGCAAAATGTAGCTTGTGTGGATCAAGCCACTCGTCGTTTACACAACATGCTACTGCGTATTGCTGCAGCACGAGACTGTGGATGCGTTTAACTGTTTGAAAGGGTGCACAGATATATTAATAATTCGACTTTTTAAATAGCTCAGCGAAAGGCTCTACCTGCCGTGAAGATGTGCGGGTCAGTCTGCCGACGCAGAATTTAGGGTCACAACTACTCTGCTCGTTTACCCAGGTGGGCTTCCTTTAGTGCAACTAAAAATTGGAATTTCTTTCCGTTGTGAAACGGAGTGTTTAATGCGTGCCTGTGCTGTTTTGTGTCTCCCTCAAATTGTTGCACCATTGCGTTACCATAGACAAGACGTCCAAACTGTATGGCAGGATAAACGCTCAGTCCTTCTGTTGCGCATGGGGATATGCACCGTCATCCCCTATCCATGCCCGTTCCTAGCTTTGAAGCTGTTGAACGTTTCATGATCTGTTTTGTCGTACACTAAATGTGGGAACATGAAAGAAGGCACGTTGCTAAATGTCTAGGCCAGCGACAGACTGTATGCCTTTGCTCTCTATTTGGAGAAACTGCGGAGAAAACCCGTGCCGTTCACAAAATTTTGCATTAGCGTGTGCAATTGCGGAAAAAGGCTGAAGGGGTTCTCTCAACAGGATTGCAGCAGGCCGTTGTTTTGCGTGGCCATGGGGACAATTTACCACTGGCGGGTGGCTCGACGATTGTACTCTAAGCTTTCTATTTTAAAGTTATAAAGAAAGACCCAGGATGTGCTAAAACAACTTTTCTGCAATGAGGATATCCTTGCCAGAGCACTGCACTCAATGTTGATAGTCGGTATTTGAAAGCACGTCAAACATTTCCGCAGATTACAATACAATGAATACCTAATATTTCTGGTAATTTGTGACCATATGCCTGCGCTTTTCGCCACTATTTGCATTACTTTGCAGCGTATCACTTTCCATAGATTTATTATGCCACAACGTACCTGCAAAATTTCAACTTTACGAAGAAACAAATATTAGACGCTTTTGACAAGGCGAGAAGTGTTTGGTGTACAGCAGAGCTCAGACGATAAGATGTCCTGCTTACTCAAAATATTACAGTAAACACGGATAAGGCGTGGCAGAGCTTGGTGAAGCAAGCAGTGTCCGCTAAAGTTTACCACTGAAACAGGAGGCCAATGCGTTTAATTACCGATCAGGTGTAAAAAAGCTTCCCGCGCTTTCTATATTGTTGCATACCTGAGACACTGCTGTAGCACCTGGGGAAATTTTTTTCCGGTACATTTTGCAGCATCACCATTAGGGGATTGCGGCACAGTGTGAGCTACCCATTGTTTGTTACGGGGCATGGAATTTGTGTGCTGTAGATTAGGAACAGGATTTGGGGTGTTGGCGTAAAAGGCAAGAAGAATGTAAGTACTAGCCAGAAGAGCGAATAAAACGCATATCAATGAATGGCCAATGTAGTCCTTGGCGACATAGAAGCGGAGGGGCTTAACTAGAATTGTTAACTGCAGGTTTTGAGTGCGGCGAACCAGCTACAGAAAAGTTCCACGAAGGCTTTCCCGGGCAAAATTTGCATATGGAAAGGCGATTTTGTCAAGTTGTAAGCTGTGCAAAAAATGCTCGATACCCACTCTGCCCCTGGGCATCACTGGACCACCTCTGTGGTTTGTACTCTGAAAGCATTGCCAATGAACCGGAAACTTCAGTTTTAGCTGGTGAATCACTTACAATTCTCACACCATCATCTACAAAGCAACATCGCAATTTTGAGCTTGTTGGAAATTTATGGGGAACTTGCGGATGCCAAAAAGCCTTTCCGGGTTGGAGGCGAGGGAGGGACACTACACTCCTGGCAGATAAGATAAATGGAGGCTTTGGCCTACAATCATTCCAGCGATGCAAAACTTGGGACCATCCATTAAGGTAAAAATTTCGCTGCTGTGAAAAACCAAAATCATTCTCTCCGGCGAGAAGCACAAGCGACCGCGTTACTTCGCAGAGCATTATGGAGAACCTGTGTTTTGTCGTCCCAGGCGTCCCAGGCCTCAAGACTCACCTCTCGAAGATAGGCAGCATTGAACAGGATTATTCAAGGCTCCCTTCTTTTGAATGTAATGCCTTCTTCTTGTGAATGCCCAAGCCTCATTGTAGTGTATGGCATTATTGCTGTTTCAGTTCCACTGAGCATCGGCTGACACTATACCGGGAAACAGGTTGCTGTTTGATCTATCAAGGTATCTCCAGTATCATGGGCAGTATTCCGAAATTTGCTCAAGCCACTTATTTGTAAGATACTCATATAACACTAAGAGCACCGTGATGAGCCTATCCTCTTCTATTTCTGAATGTCTTTCCGTGCGGCTTGCCAAAAGGGCCTTAGTAGTAGCCTGGCATTACGCGCGCCAATAACCTAGAAAACAATAACATAACTAGTGGTTTGTTTTGCAGGCTGTCATATATAGTCCATGAGACATTAGATGTACAGTTCCAGGCAGTCTTCACTGATTATTTTCATCAGACTGGGGTCCAAGATCGCGAGCTTACCAGCCTCGTGAAAACGATTACCGACCGATCCCCTTTGCAAAGGAACATCAGGGAGTGACCATCGTAGACTTATTCGTTCACCACGCAGTATGTGCCTGTGTTTCGTGACTGAAATATGTAATTATTGTTTTCTACGGAGCAAACCACTCCGCCGAATAACAAGAAATTTGGCTACTTTGTTTAGGCAGTACCCCGCTGACCCAGCTGTGCCTCAACTGTGGCTTTTAAAACAGCTATCTTGAGCTGCTATCGGAAACTTTATTGTATTTCCAGTCAGGAGAGTGTCTCAGCGCACAAATTAAACATTGGACCGTGTGGAAATGTCCAACTCCCCGTTGTCTGTCATTGTTTCCATAGTACTCGTGGCAATAGTTGCCCGAGCCAGCACCTTCAACGGAGCCAACGCCTTGGCAGCACTTCGTCAAGAAGGATTTCAGAAAAATGTAGAAGTCCCTCAGTCTGGAAGCTCGCTAGTCCTCTCCCGCAAATATCGGAGCGGCATACTGTCCACGGTGCTGCCTTCCTTCGCTTTAGGCATCCTGGTTGTTGCTTTTGCCATCCTGTATTGCTTTATACAGCTCAAGGATCAGAAGGAAAAAATTACACATGGAATAAGACCTCGGTTTCTAGGGGCAGAAGAAGATTCCTGCAGTGTAAGACCCCACATGCCGGACAGCAGAGCCGGCTGGTTGCGTTTGCAAAGCATATGCAAAAGTGCCCTCTAGTGTGAAGTAATTGCTGTGCGTAGCAGTATCTCTCAGTTTCACTCTAGTCGAATCCCATCATGCTGTTTCGGGCAGATGCAAGCTGCCAAGACTGAATTGTGTGCGGGCGACGAAGTGCTCCTAATATCACACTCGTGGGAATCCTCCAATTACGTTTTCAAAGGAAGAGTTTGGCGAATGCTCAAGTTAATGGTGGGAACTTTCTGCAGATTGGCAGATGCAGGACCTCAAGACGTACGGCGTGCATGGTTGCGCATTGTTCCGGCAGATACCTTTACTGCATGAAGCTTAATAAGAATGAAGAGCACTTTGGGTTGCTTTACTTGCTGAATGGTATGCAGGCTAACAGGATCCTGTAATGCATTATATCTTGTGACTGTGCAACAATCTGTGGACCACGACGGTGAAATTGTCCATAAATATGACGGCTAAGCAGCTCCGCTGTCGCAATGTTTAAGTTTTCAGTACTTACTCTGCCACCCAAAAGCTTCAACAAATTAAGGCGGGCCAATGTAGCATGCCTTCGCAGTCCGGGGAAGATGTGTGTGTTCGTGGGAAGGCATGTATTAACTTTACAAAAACCGATATCAGGTAGATAAAACGATATCATGGTAGGCCGCGACCAAAAATTTGGCAGAACCAGAGAGACCCGTTTGTAACGGAAAATGAGTTCAAGCGTGATATTCGAATGCGGTGCTTGACATAGTCTAGAAATTGGGGGGAAAACACTTTCAGCATCGGAGGACTCACAATACCTGTGTCAGTGGAGGCCTTAAATTCGCAAAATGCGGAAACGTGAAACGGATTATTTCTTTTCACTGTGCCTTATTGATTGTTGGACATGATAGGGCAATTTCTGGTCCGTAGCGTCGCGTATTCTTTTGCACTGCCGGCCACTGTGTGCTTTATAGATGTTTGGGATTTTCACCTTCGAGTCTTGAACTCTTTGAGCATTTCGCCGCATGTGTATCTATTCCTGCACTGTTCAAAAGCTGTAGCAGCCTATTTCTTCTCCGGTGGCAACCTCATTGGTACACGTATTTATGAATTTGCATGACTTATTTGCTCGCTGGGCAAAATGTTCTACAGAAACGGCCTGCATCGGACATTCCAAGATTTTCTTGCGGGGAAAAGACAGTTTAGATGTCCTGCTTAGTAATTACACTTTGCTACTGAGACGATGAGCAGCGTTGGTGGTCCTGAAAGCAGCACACATTATTGCTGTTGCTGCAATCTGTGAACTCTTCCGGGGAAAAAAAGGGGCACCGCTGGTGACTCCCAAACTCGAACCTAGCGTTGATAGCATTGAAAACATCGAAGGTTCACTGCAGCGATGGGTGCTTGAGCCGATGCAAGCATCAGTGTGAGCATGCGCACAAGTTCAAGACTTAGCTTGTACCCTAGGCTCGTATCTGGTTATCAATTAATTTCAAGAAAGCTACGTGTGCAAAATAATTCGGAAATTTTTGTTGTGCTTACAGGCAAAAGAAGAGAAACGCAGCTACAAAACAACAACGGTGTAGAAGGCGTCTTCCTCGGTTGACCTCTACTGAGCATCCCAGTATACTCGTGAAAACAACAAGGCTGGCTTAGGGGATACTACAACCAAATGATGTGCATGCTACGCAAGATATAAAACACATGAAAAAGTGTATCGCTCAGCTGACTGCAGCTCTGGTCGATATTTACGTTTTTTGTGTCACACATGGCCTGGGTTCTCTAGGAGCTTGAAAGTCGTTTCCGGAAGGATGGGCGACGTATGCTTGGCCAACGGTAGAATATGCATAGTGGAGGACAGGGCTTTTGCTGTTTGCGCTGCCTTGGCTGGATGCTTCGTTGGACTGAGCCATGACGTGAATTACACGTTGAGCTGCGTTGCGTCAATCCCAGGTATAATCTATCAGATCCGACTGTGTTTTGGACATGGCCGTGCCAATCCCTTGTGTCTCCTGAAAAATGAAAACACTGCTACGTGAAACTGCACAGAAAAACACAGTGTGTCTCCTTCACAAATGCGACCAACGTGGTAGGAGAAGACTGCACTTTGAGGGCTTGTTGCGTTTTTGTTGCCTCACTGTGGGGTGTGTTTTGTGGCAACTAAACACGAAGGACTGCTAAATGATCTCTGGAACTAAGCAGCTATGTATGATATGCGCTCGCTTGAAACGTAGCCCTGCCCAAGTCAATGTTCCCAGCAGATGGGAATGCCGAAATTCGGAAGTAATTGCTGTCGTGGACCTCGTGAATTTCTTTCGCCTAATGTAAGAAATTGTCTGCTTTTAGATTTTGCCAGCCTTTGCTTCGTGTGTCAAAATGCGGAAAATATTCAGACAACATTGGTTCCTTCATATCACAGCATATGCATAGCGTGATTCAAACAGCATCGAGCACTCTACCGTTGTCTGTTCATGATATACCGTTAAACAAGTTGTTGCAAGTAGCGGTACAATGCCTTTTGGAGTGTTTCATGCAGCTGGAATGCTGCGGGCAGCACATCAGCCAGTCACAGAGCACAGGATGAGGATGAGGACAGCGTCAAATGCACTTCTTGCTGCGATTGTCAAGGAATAGCGGCTTGACACGTGGCACAAGCCAGTAGTTCACGTCATAGCAGTTAATCCGGCTTTTGCTTGATAGCCGCTCACGTGCTGCTTGCCGGTTGCATGCGCCGCGAAGCTGTCGAACGGTTGCATGCAAGTGTCACAGCGCGAACGTGACTGGCGAGAAAGTTTATGACATAAAAAGCAGTGCAATGAAGGCAGTACACCAGGCTGCTGTGGACACGCCAATCAACTTGCTTAGCACCCTTTGGCTTACACTTACGTAGGGTCGCAATTGTATGCAACGAGGAAAGCGCCCCGAGGTTTGTGACAGACACGGGTGTCATATGCATTGGAACATTATACTTTGGGGCATGGCACAGCTTAGTGTGCTCTTCATTTCGTGGCACGTAAACTTTGAGGCGTTACACGCACTGTTAATTACAATTTCTCCGCATACGAATCATGCACTGGTGAGTGCAGAAGGTACTCGAATGAGACGACCTTAAACACGCAGGAACCGGGTGGTTGATTGAAAATATGGTTTAAAACGCATCGTAGGCTAGATAGTTTGCACTTTATGTACAACTGCGCATGTGAACGAATATGAAGCAACTTTCCACGACATGCCCAAGGTGTAGACATTTCAGTGCACCTTCATCACGATCTTCAGCCTTCAAAGAGCATGGCAAGGGCTTGGTTGAAACAATTTTTGTGTGAGGCATATTCTGTAGTGAGACGCCGACCAAGAATTGGCGTATTCTTCTTGAAGGTTGTTGGGATCGTTCACACATTTGGTTGACATTCAGTGGTGTGCGGTTAGGGTGTCTTGAGAAATTACTGCACAATAAGGCTCCGCTTTTGGGGTTTGTCCTAGACCGCAGGCATTTACCTGAAGCTCCGCACTGAATGTTTTGGCCATGCAGTTGCAAGAAAAACACATGCACTGAACATTCGAGATGGAACAGCAGCCCTCACTTTGCAGCAACAAAATATTGCAGCGCACTCTGAATGTTTCAAGTCATATGTGGCGAACCCTCAAATATATTGATTTTTTCGTGCTAATTGGTGTTCTAATGAGCTAGGCACTCTTGCGACTGGAAGGAAACATGTAGGTTATTTCTATGCACTGTTAAAGCGACTGTATGTGGGGATGCACACCCTGTTATGCGATGAATCATGACGCCCTGGTAATAAGTTTTCAGCAGACGCATGCTCCCGTTCTGTGTGCATGCAGATGCTCCCCATCATGAAGATGAACGTGCACATGCCTCCGTGCATTTACCTCACTGAAACCGATTCATTGTTGCTCCAATATCCTCTTGGCATGGCATTCATGGTCTACACTCAAGCTCTGCTTGTGTTGGACACATATGAAATCTTGTCAATATGCTGAGGGACAGAAGCCCTGAATAGACAAAATGTAGGTTTGCACCCCCGAGCATTTACGCGGAATACATGTCATTAGTGCGCTATAGCTGTCTATCATGACCACTGCAATGTTCGCTTGCGACGTCCATCGCCTGCAATGCGCTCGCTATGCAATTACGTTACGAAGACGGTGAGCTCTGCCCACAGCTCCGTTGCAGCAACTCCATTCAGCACTCCAGTACGCGTCCTTATGCACACCTTGTGTGCGCGACATAAATCAATGCCTGTTGCGAATCTGCCTACGACACACTACGTGCTTCCTGTGCCAAGTATTTTTACACCCCACTTCAGCTGTGTCCACAACCCGAAGCCAATTTCTCTGCATTCCCAGCATTCTGCTGGGGGTATGAGCAGCCACGTCGTACGAGCTCACACAGGACACCTTCTCGAGAAGTAGACGCATTTGCTGGGGTCCTGTGAGTGCTTGAGCAAGACACTTTGTTGCCAGGGCGGCCATTCTAGCAAACTCTCGCTAGAAAACATGAACGTGAAGATTCCTGCATGTCCATGTATCCTTCCAAGAGAAGCTCACCAAAAACGCAGAAGATAACTTTCTACGCAAGACACGACAGTTCCAGCATGTTCAAAGCTAGTGGTTTCCTTTGGAACATCAATGCCAATTTCACCCTGCAGTGAACGCCTTAGCGTTTCAACAGGAACCAAACGTAAGCAGACGAAATTCATGATAAGGTGAACTATAAATGGCCACTTCACACCGCAGAACCTTGGTCGTCCATACTGCGCCGCCATCCAGGTCATCAGCCACTGCTTCTCTTTTACCAACGGACACGAGTCTCGGCATAACTATAGGCTGCCTCGTAGTAGTAGCATTTGTTGGCAGGGTCAAGAGAGTGCTGCGAATTGTGTTGTTTCCTGCCTCGCACAGACCAATGCCAAACGCTCCGAAAACCTGGGCGAACATGCAGGAGGTGTGTTGAGGGCACCTTGCGGAAAGCGTGCAACGGAGGCACGTTTGAAGTGTTTGCGTTGAGAAGCGGCGCCACAACGGCTTCGACTGCATGCAGCATTGCTTGGCACACTGCATGCAAGATTCATGCATCCACAGAAGGAACAGGTGTCATACTGTTGCAAAAGGAGTAGATTGCAGTTTTATGTGTGGCACCTGCGAGAAAGAACGGTGCGACAGCTGCGAGTAGTCTAGCCGCAACGCGTAGCTTAGATGTGTGTGCAATAAAGAAGTGGCGTGCACGTGCCTTGCGGGAAAACTTTTGGCTGCTGAAAAATGCACCACAGGTCTGTTGATGGCATGGCGATACGCACTTGGTCGTTTGTGCGGAGGCAGGGTGTTTTTTGTGGAGTGTGACATCTTTGATTTGTTCGCTCGGCATGCGAGAGGTCCTCGATGGCATGCAGTCGGTAGGTGAAAACGAAGTGATAGTCACTTTTTGGATTCCCGGGACTAGAAGATGAAGTGCAGTTCATTTGGTGTCGCCAACGTTGGTGCCATGACCTGCAGACTGATTCAATGGCTGGCAATGAGGGAATAGGCCTTTGCTTGTCAGTGCCCTGGAAGAGGCGGTGTCTGGCTTTGGGAGCGTGCCAGCGCTCAGGGCTTGAGTGGGTATTCTGCGCTATGGAATTTACAGGGGTAGCGCTGTTCGTGGGCGGTTTCGTCATGAAACAGGAAGATTTCATAGACGTGACTGCACCGGAGATGAGTTGCGGTGAAGCCGGCGGACGTGCTTCACTGTTTGAGGTGGGGACCTTATGTTAAGCAATATCAAGCGTTGCGTCCATCTTGTTCTTGCTTGGGAGAAATTCACGCGCATTAAGTTGTGTTGTGCCTGGTTGGGATGGTTCCTGAGGGTAGAGTCTAGAAACATATGATGCACGGCTCGCAGAAGTAAGGTGTGTGTTCGTTCGGTGTAAACGAGTTGGCGGCCGTGGAGGGAAGTCGGGCCAGAGAACGTTGGCGCCGGCGTTTTTGTCAGTGCCATCGGGTGGTTGCGAAAGCAAGAGAGCCTTTGGGCATGTCTGCTAGGCGTCTGCGAATGCACGCTGCAAGCTTGGGGTGTGCGCTGCACGCGTCAGGCGACGCAAAACTCAACAACGAGTGGTGAGCGCTCGGCCTAAAGACCGAGCGCTCAAGTCTCGTCATTGAGTTTGGTATTGGGCGCGGTGAGTAGGAGGAACGTGAAGTGACGCATCGAAGAGCATAGCTGTTCCGAAGCCGTTCACATTGCAGTTGGTGTTGAGCCATCGGGGTGTATTATTCTGTGGCAAGTGAGCAAGAGTTTTGCCACACCTGGAGGCTATCTGGCAGTAGTAGCGTTTGTTGGCAGGGTCAAGAGAGTGCTGCGCATTGTGTTGTTTCCTGCCTCGCACACACCATAGCCAAGCGCTTTGAAAACCTGGGCGAACATGCAGGAGGTGTGTTGGAAGTGCTTTGCGAAAAGCGTGAAACGGAGGCACGTTTGAAGTGTTTGCGTTGAGAAGCGGCGCCACAACGGCTTCGACTGCATGCAGCATTGCTTGGCACACTGCATGCAAGATTCACGCAGCCACAAAAGGAACAGGTGCACATACCGTCGCGAAAGGAGTAGATTGCGGTTGTGTGTGTGGCACCTGCGGAGAAGAACGGTGCGACAGGTCCGAGTGGTCTAGCCGCAACGCGTAGGCTGCTGGCAGTTTTAGATGTGCGTAGAATTACAGGGTAGCTTGCACGAAGCCTTGCAGGGAAACTTGTGGCTAATGAGAAATGCATCACGTGTCTGTGAATAGGATGGCGATACGCACTTGGTCGTTTGTGCGGAGGCAGGGTGTTTTTTGTGGAGTGTGACCTCTTCGATTTGTTCGTTCGGCATGCTAGAGTTCCTCGATGGCATGCAGTCGGTAGGTGAAAACGAAGTGATGGTCATTTTTTGGATTCCCGGGACTAGAAGATGAAGTGCAGTTCATTTGGTGTCGCCAACGTTGGTGCCATGAGCTGCAGACTGATTCAATGGCTGGCAATGAGGGAATTGGCCTTTGCTTGTCAGTGCCCTGGAAGAGGCGGTGTCTGGCTTTGGGAGCGTGCCAGCGCTCAGGGCTTGAGTGGGTATTCTGCGCCATGGAATTTACAGGGGTAGCGCTGTTCGTGGGCGGTTTCGTCATGAAACGGGAAGATTTCATAGACGTGACTGCACCGGAGATGAGTTGCGGTGAAGCCGGCGGACGTGCTTCACTGTTTGAGGTGGGGACCTTATGTTAAGCAATATCAAGCGTTGCGTCCATCTTGTTCTTGCTTGGGAGAAATTCACGCGCATTTAGTTGTGTTGTGCCTGGTTGGGATGGTTCCTGAGGGTAGAGTCTAGAAACATATGATGCACGGCTCGCAGAAATAAGGTGTGTGTTTGTTCGGTGCAAACGAGTTTGTGGCCGTGGAGGGAAGGCGGGCCAGAGAACGTTGGCGCCGAGTCGTGCGGCGGCGTTTTTGTCAGTGCCATCGGGTGGTTGCGAAAGCAAAAGAGCATTTGGGCATGTCTGCTAGGCGTCTGCGAATGCACGCTGCAAGCTTGGGGTGTGCGCTGCACGCGTCAGGCGACGCAAAACTCAACAACGAGTGGTGAGCGCTCGGCCTAAAGACCGAGCGCTCAAGTCTCGTCATTGAGTTTGGTATTGGGCGCGGTGAGTAGGAGGAACGTGAAGTGACGCATCGAAGAGCATAGCTGTTCCGAAGCCGTTCACATTGCAGTTGGTGTTGAGCCATCGGGGTGTATTATTCTGTGGCAAGTGAGCAAGAGTTTCGCCACACCTGGAGGCTATCTGGCAGTAGTAGCGTTTGTTGGCAGGTTCAAGAGAGTGCTGCGCATTGTGTTGTTTCCTGCCTCGCACACACCATAGCCAAGCGCTTTGAAAACCTGGGCGAACATGCAGGAGGTGTGTTGGAAGTGCTTTGCGAAAAGCGTGAAACGGAGGCTCGTTTGAAGTGTTTGCGTTGAGAAGCGGCGCCACAACGGCTTCGACTGCATGCAGCATTGCTTGGCACACTGCATGCAAGATTCACGCAGCCACAAAAGGAACAGGTGCACACACCGTCGCGAAAGGAGTAGATTGCGGTTGTGTGTGTGGCACCTGCGGAGAAGAACGGTGCGACAGGTCCGAGTGGTCTAGCCGCAACGCGTAGGCTGCTGGCAGTTTTAGATGTGCGTAGAATTACAGGGTAGCTTGCACGAAGCCTTGCAGGGAAACTTGTGGCTAATGAGAAATGCATCACGTGTCTGTGAATAGGATGGCGATACGCACTTGGTCGTTTGTGCGGAGGCAGGGTGTTTTTTGTGGAGTGTGACCTCTTCGATTTGTTCGTTCGGCATGCGAGAGTTCCTCGATGGCATGCAGTCGGTAGGTGAAGACGAAGTGATGGTCATTTTTTGGATTCCCGGGACTAGAAGATGAAGTGCAGTTCATTTGGTGTCGCCAACGTTGGTGCCATGAGCTGCAGACTGATTCAATGGCTGGCAATGAGGGAATAGGCCTTTGCTTGTCAGTGCCCTGGAAGAGGCGGTGTCTGGCTTTGGGAGCGTGCCAGCGCTCAGGGCTTGAGTGGGTATTCTGCGCCATGGAATTTACAGGGGTAGCGCTGTTCGTGGGCGGTTTCGTCATGAAACGGGAAGATTTCATAGACGTGACTGCACCGGAGATGAGTTGCGGTGAAGCCGGCGGACGTGCTTCACTGTTTGAGGTGGGGACCTTATGTTAAGCAATATCAAGCGTTGCGTCCATCTTGTTCTTGCTTGGGAGAAATTCACGCGCATTTAGTTGTGTTGTGCCTGGTTGGGATGGTTCCTGAGGGTAGAGTCTAGAAACATATGATGCACGGCTCGCAGAAATAAGGTGTGTGTTTGTTCGGTGTAAACGAGTTGGTGGCCGTGGAGGGAAGGCGGGCCAGAGAACGTTGGCGCCGAGTCGTGCGGCGGCGTTTTTGTCAGTGCCATCGGGTGGTTGCGAAAGCAAAAGAGCATTTGGGCATGTCTGCTAGGCGTCTGCGAATGCACGCTGCAAGCTTGGGGTGTGCGCTGCACGCGTCAGGCGACGCAAAACTCAACAACGAGTGGTGAGCGCTCGGCCTAAAGACCGAGCGCTCAAGTCTCGTCATTGAGTTTGGTATTGGGCGCGGTGAGTAGGAGGAACGTGAAGTGACGCATCGAAGAGCATAGCTGTTCCGAAGTCGTTCACATTGCAGTTGGTGTTGAGCCATCGGGGTGTATTATTCTGTGGCAAGTGAGCAAGAGTTTCGCCACACCTGGAGGCTATCTGGCAGTAGTAGCGTTTGTTGGCAGGGTCAAGAGAGTGCTGCGCATTGTGTTGTTTCCTGCCTCGCACACACCATAGCCAAGCGCTTTGAAAACCTGGGCGAACGTGCAGAAGGTGTGTTGGAAGTGCTTTGCGAAAAGCGTGCAACGGAGGCACGTTTGAAGTGTTTGCGTTGAGAAGCGGCGCCACAACGGCTTCGACTGCATGCAGCATTGCTTGGCACACTGCATGCAAGATTCACGCAGCCACAAAAGGAACAGGTGCACATACCGTCGCGAAAGGAGTAGATTGCGGTTGTGTGTGTAGCACCTGCGGAGAAGAACGGTGCGACAGGTCCGAGTGGTCTAGCCGCAACGCGTAGGCTGCTGGCAGTTTTAGATGTGCGTAGAATTACAGGGTAGCTTGCACGAAGCCTTGCAGGGAAACTTGTGGCTAATGAGAAATGCATCACGTGTCTGTGAATAGGATGGCGATACGCACTTGGTCGTTTGTGCGGAGGCAGGGTGTTTTTTGTGGAGTGTGACCTCTTCGATTTGTTCGTTCGGCATGCGAGAGTTCCTCGATGGCATGCAGTCGGTAGGTGAAGACGAAGTGATGGTCATTTTTTGGATTCCCGGGACTAGAAGATGAAGTGCAGTTCATTTGGTGTCGCCAACGTTGGTGCCATGACCCGCAGACTGATTCAATGGCTCGCAATGAGGGAATAGGCCTTTGCTTGTCAGTGCCCTGGAAGAGGCGGTGTCTGGCTTTGGGAGCGTGCCAGCGCTCAGGGCTTGAGTGGGTATTCTGCGCCATGGAATTTACAGGGGTAGCGCTGTTCGTGGGCGGTTTCGTCACGAAACAGGAAGATTTCATAAACGTGACTGCACTGGAGATGAGCTGCGATGAAGCCGGCCGAGGTGCTTCGCTGTTTGAGGTGGGGACCTTCTGTTGAGCAATATCAAGCGTTGCGTCCATCTTGTTCTTGCTTGGGAGAAATTCCTGTGCATTTAGTTGTGTTGTGCCTGGTTTGGATGGTGTTTGAGGGTAGAGTTTAGTAGCACATGAAGCACGGCTCGCAGAAATAAGGTGTGTGTTTGTTCGGTGTAAACGAGTTGGTGGCCGTGGAGGGAAGGCGGGCCAGACAACGTTGGCGCCGAGTCGTGCGGCGGCGTTTTTGTCAGTGCCATGGGGTGGTTGCGAAAGCAAAAAAGCATTTGGGCATGTCTGCTAGGCGTTTGCGAATGCACGTTGCAAGCTTGGGGTGTGCGCTGCACGCGTCAGGCGACGCAAAACTCAACAACGAGTGGTGAGCGCTCGGCTTGAAGACCGAGCGCTCAAGTCTCGTCATTGAGTTTGGTATTGGGCGCGGTGAGTAGGAGGAACGTGAAGTGACGCATCGAAGAGCATAGCTGTTCCGAAGCCGTTCACATTGCAGTTGGTGTTGAGCCATCGGGGTGTATTATTCTGTGGCAAGTGAGCAAGAGTTTCGCCACACCTGGAGGCTATCTGGCAGTAGTAGCGTTTGTTGGCAGGGTCAAGAGAGTGCTGCGCATTGTGTTGTTTCCTGCCTCGCACACACCATAGCCAAGCGCTTTGAAAACCTGGGCGAACGTGCAGAAGGTGTGTTGGAAGTGCCTTGCGAAAAGCGTGCAACGGAGGCACGTTTGAAGTGTTTGCGTTGAGAAGCGGCGCCACAACGGCTTCGACTGCATGCAGCATTGCTTGGCACACTGCATGCAAGATTCACGCAGCCACAAAAGGAACAGGTGCACACACCGTCGCGAAAGGAGTAGATTGCGGTTGTGTGTGTGGCACCTGCGGAGAAGAACGGTGCGACAGGTCCGAGTGGTCTAGCCGCAACGCGTAGGCTGCTGGCAGTTTTAGATGTGCGTGGAATTGCAGAGTAGCTTGCACGATGTCTTGCAGGGAAACTTGTGGCTAATGAGAAATGCATCACGTGTCTGTGAATAGGATGGCGATACGAGCTTGGTCGTTTGTGCGGAGGCAGGGTGTTTTTTGTGGAGTGTGACCTCTTCGATTTGTTCGTTCGGCATGCGAGAGTTCCTCGATGGCATGCAGTCGGTAGGTGAAGACGAAGTGATGGTCACTTTTTGGATTCCCGGGACTAGAAGATGAAGTGCAGTTCATTTGGTGTCGCCAACGTTGGTGCCATGACCTGCAGACTGATTCAATGGCTAGCAATGAGGGAATAGGCCTTTGCTTGTCAGTGCCCTGGAAGAGGCGGTGTCTGGCTTTGGGAGCGTGCCAGCGCTCAGGGCTTGAGTGGGTATTCTGCGCCATGGAATTTACAGGGGTAGCGCTGTTCGTGGGCGGTTTCGTCACGAAACAGGAAGATTTCATAAACGTGACTGCACTGGAGATGAGCTGCGATGAAGCCGGCCGAGGTGCTTCGCTGTTTGAGGTGGGGACCTTCTGTTAAGCAATATCAAGCGTTGCGTCCATCTTGTTCTTGCTTGGGAGAAGTCCATGCGCATTTAGTTGTGTTGTGCCTGGTTTGGATGGTGTTTGAGGGTAGAGTTTAGTAGCACATGAAGCACGGCTCGCAGAAATAAGGTGTGTGTTTGTTCGGTGTAAACGAGTTGGTGGCCGTGGAGGGAAGGCGGGCCAGAGAACGTTGGCGCCGAGTCGTGCGGCGGCGTTTTTGTCAGTGCCATGGGGTGGTTGCGAAAGCAAAAAAGCATTTGGGCATGTCTGCTAGGCGTTTGCGAATGCA
This sequence comes from Eimeria tenella, assembly GCF_000499545.2. Taxonomy (NCBI): domain Eukaryota; phylum Apicomplexa; class Conoidasida; order Eucoccidiorida; family Eimeriidae; genus Eimeria; species Eimeria tenella. The sequence continues at coordinate 215,881 of NW_013541844.1, forward strand.
CGTTGCAAGCTTGGGGTGTGCGCTGCACGCGTCAGGCGACGCAAAACTCAACAACGAGTGGTGAGCGCTCGGCTTGAAGACCGAGCGCTCAAGTCTCGTCATTGAGTTTGGTATTGGGCGCGGTGAGTAGGAGGAACGTGAAGTGACGCATCGAAGAGCATAGCTGTTCCGAAGCCGTTCACATTGCAGTTGGTGTTGAGCCATCGGGGTGTATTATTCTGTGGCAAGTGAGCAAGAGTTTCGCCACACCTGGAGGCTATCTGGCAGTAGTAGCGTTTGTTGGCAGGGTCAAGAGAGTGCTGCGCATTGTGTTGTTTCCTGCCTCGCACACACCATAGCCAAGCGCTTTGAAAACCTGGGCGAACGTGCAGAAGGTGTGTTGGAAGTGCCTTGCGAAAAGCGTGCAACGGAGGCACGTTTGAAGTGTTTGCGTTGAGAAGCGGCGCCACAACGGCTTCGACTGCATGCAGCATTGCTTGGCACACTGCATGCAAGATTCACGCAGCCACAAAAGGAACAGGTGCACACACCGTCGCGAAAGGAGTAGATTGCGGTTGTGTGTGTGGCACCTGCGGAGAAGAACGGTGCGACAGGTCCGAGTGGTCTAGCCGCAACGCGTAGGCTGCTGGCAGTTTTAGATGTGCGTGGAATTGCAGAGTAGCTTGCACGATGTCTTGCAGGGAAACTTGTGGCTAATGAGAAATGCATCACGTGTCTGTGAATAGGATGGCGATACGAGCTTGGTCGTTTGTGCGGAGGCAGGGTGCTTTTTGTGGAGTGTGACCTCTTCGATTTGTTCGTTCGGCATGCGAGAGTTCCTCGATGGCATGCAGTCGGTAGGTGAAGACGAAGTGATGGTCACTTTTTGGATTCCCGGGACTAGAAGATGAAGTGCAGTTCATTTGGTGTCGCCAACGTTGGTGCCATGACCTGCAGACTGATTCAATGGCTGGCAATGAGGGAATAGGCCTTTGCTTGTCAGTGCCCTGGAAGAGGCGGTGTCTGGCTTTGGGAGCGTGCCAGCGCTCAGGGCTTGAGTGGGTATTCTGCGCCATGGAATTTACAGGGGTAGCGCTGTTCGTGGGCGGTTTCGTCACGAAACAGGAAGATTTCATAAACGTGACTGCACTGGAGATGAGCTGCGATGAAGCCGGCCGCGGTGCTTCGCTGTTTGAGGTGGGGACCTTCTGTTAAGCAATATCAAGCGTTGCGTCCATCTTGTTCTTGCTTGGGAGAAGTCCATGCGCATTTAGTTGTGTTGTGCCTGGTTTGGATGGTGTTTGAGGGTAGAGTTTAGTAGCACATGAAGCACGGCTCGCAGAAATAAGGTGTGTGTTTGTTCGGTGTAAACGAGTTGGTGGCCGTGGAGGGAAGGCGGGCCAGAGAACGTTGGCGCCGAGTCGTGCGGCGGCGTTTTTGTGAGTGGCGCTGGATGACCAAGAGAGCGAGAGAGCATTTGGCCATGTCTGCTAGTCCTGTGTTAGGCGTCTGCGAATGCACGCTGCAAGCTTGGGGTATGTGCTGCAGGCGTCAGGTTTATAGGAATTTCGACACAGCTGGAGGCTATCTGCTAGTAGTAGCGTATGTTGAAAGGGTCAAGACAGTGCAGCGAATTGCGCTGTTGCTTGCGTCGCATACACCTATGTTAAGGGCCTTGAGAAGCTGGTGGACATACAGGATGTGTGTTGGAAGTGTCTTGTGAAAGGCCTGTAACGAAGGCACGTTCGAAGTACTTGCTTTGAGAAGCGGCGCCACAACGGCTTCGACTGCATGCAGCATTGCTTGGCATACTGCATGCCAGATTCACGCACCCACAAAAGGAACAAGTGCATACCGTCGCGAAAGGAGTAGATTGCGGTTATGTGTGTGGCACCTGCGAAAAGGAATGGTGCGACAGCTCCGAGTGGTCTAGCCGCAATGCGTAGGTTGCTGGGTTCCCTGTGGAGTTTGAGCTCTGATATGTTCGCTCGGCATGTTACGGTTCCTGGGTATCATGCAGTTGGTAGGTGAAAAAGAGGTGAAAGTCAATATTTGAATTTTTCGGAACAAGTACATAGAGTGTCATTGGACGTTTCGTATGTTGCTGCTCCACTTAGTGATTTTTTTACTGGTGTCACTATGTGCGAGTGCGGGAGTCCCGATTTTTTATTAGGACATTCTTGAAAGGCCAGCGTGACCGCAGGCTGGAGGCGTCAGAGGTGTTTCTGCGCTGGGTCATACGTTTTATAGAGTTTCGCCAACATCTGTATGCTATTTTTGTCGACATGTCTTTGTATTGGTTCGAATTTTGATTGGTATTGGGCTCACTGCCCAAATGCAATGGGCGCGCTTTTGCTTTGAGCAAGCCGAGTTCAGTGCCTGAGTACCGTCGAATCCTTTTGGAATACTTTGGCGTAGCTTGCTGGGGTTTGCCTTACGTTGTTCTGCTTATCGTAACGTTACCACCAAGCCGCAGTGTGCGGAGGAGTAACATCAGTTGTGCTTACTCAAACAGTGATGAGCCAGAAATGTGGCTTACCAAGCCTTAACATGCAGTTGTGACCGCCTTTGGGGTCACATATTGTGCTTTAGAGAAACAACAGGGACTGTGTGAATCAGAAAGCGCCTTCGTGCGTCCTTGCAGTTCAGCTATTTCACCACTGTCAATTTGGGAGCCATAAGCTAAGAAATGGTGGCTGCACAGTACTGCATGGAAACTCTAAAGTACTTCGATCAACAGCGGGCTTTGAAGTCCTGACATGGGGAAACAACCGGAAGACAGATGGAACTTTTTTCCATCGGAGGTTGCAACAAGCAAACGCAGCAATTACCATGTCCCGTAGGTAGAACTAACGGACTGATTTTTCATGCAGAAATTGTGGAAACCTGTGAGACTCGGTATATAAGCAACTGTTCTTCGTTGTCCTGAATGAACATTCCAATGTTTGTAGCGAGGTATGCAAATGTTTCTACACACCAATCATAAGTATTCCTGTCCTTGCAAAAATTACGTATTACCATCGGTATGTGTTTACTCACTTCGATTGAAAATTCAGTGAAGAGCAGCTCTGCTCTTCGATACGCCTACTACGCAGTTGTGAGACAAGCTGATTTATGAGTATAGCTTTCGCACTGTAGTACGTCGATGGTTTTTTCGTAGGCCAACTTGCATTGCACATACGCGCAGGTTTCAAACTTGGCGTGTGAGAGTAGAAGGCAGTCTGTGAACTGACAACGGTGAAGGGCTTGGCATTGGCGGAACCCATTGCCATACCATTCATTGCTAGTGGCAGGATCATTGTGCGTTTCAGTTGCGGAGCATAAATGCATATATGTTTGCACAGTCTTGTGAGTAACAGTTGGATAGGTGTTGAAGATGTACGTGGGAACACTGCTGTATACGGAAACAGCCGGTATATTTATTGCTGTATATCCAAGTAACGGCCTTGCATTCAGGCATGGTAATTAACCGCAGATGACGGACTCCTATGACGCTGCTCAGTGATGGTGCGATATGTAAGAGTATATCGTATATTTAGGCAAATAATTTCGAGCGCAACGGTACATATGCAGCACTGCAAGTTTTGTATACAACCCCGAGCCTCGCATATCTCTTCCAGCTAGGGCAACCTATTTAAAATGTAGCAAAGTACCTCTCAACAATTCAGCAAGTGAGCGTCCGATGTTCTTCAAATAGAGGGTGAAATGTTGTGCTTTTGCACCATAGTAGAGGCGTGAAGCTGTATTGTTTGAAGGTTGAAGGTTGGGATGCGGTTGAACTTTTGTGTCCGTCTTTCCATCAGTAAACCTACAGTTGCTCTTTGGACACATACGTAAAATTTGGGGAGTAATTTGCTCTTCTGTGTATTTCTATGTTCGCCTTGACTATTCTATTGCAGCACGTTTGACGTTGCTGCTTGCAGAGACGGCCACAGCAGCTCCTCCGACACAATAACTTGAAGATGTACTCAGAGACGCAAGAAAAATATAAAAGTAGCCTTTCAGGTTACGTTCGACACCTGCATAATATGGCTGCGCCACGACATCCAGTATTCAGGTATAGACCTGGAGAAGCGTGGTACGCTAAAGCAGCGTGCCAGCGTGCCAGCCAACACCTCCAAAGATATTTTGCATTTGTAGTTTTGTTTGCACCGCATAGTTTTTTTTGGTCGCGCCAATCACTTTTAACCTTTCTACACAAGCAAGCATAAGGCAGAATCTGTGCCGCTTTGGCTGTCCGCTTGGTGCTTAAGGGTGAAATTGAAGTTAGCAAGCGCCATCCATATAGCCACAAGACTTCGTTATAATGTTGATATCGTTATATAGAACGTTCGTATGTGATTTTATAGCTAACACTACTCTGGGGGGGAGGCCCTGCTTAGTACGGCATTTGCGTATCTTGAATATTTTCACTGTATTTCACTGAAGTACTGTAGGCGCATGCCAAATGTGATGACACTCAACGTAGCTCCATCATTGCAGCGCAGTAAGCAGGACCGAGGCGCGCCACAGCGGCTACTCCGCCCATTTCGTTAATATCTGTCCTCCGCCTCTGCGTAAATATGTTAGTTTTTCCAAGCGCAGTGCCCGTGCTGAACAACCTTCGCGGAAATAAAGTATTGAGCAGTAAAATATTTCGAAGTATTGTCTTCTCCGTCACTATCACTTGCTGGTTTGAGCGACTGTAGACTCACGGCTGACAGCGCTGAAAAACTACGACGAAAATGTTCTTTTATTTGCAATGACGACAAAGTGCAGTAGTGATTTTAATAGCCAGTTGCTTGACTTTTACCCAAATTTCCCAGCTATAGGCAGTATCTTCGTTTGTTCAGCAAATTATTCCGTTTATGTTGTCGCAGTCGCACTGATGAGGCTTTGACAAGATCAGAAGTACTCAGTGACGATACGTTCCAACTAATATCTATGGCCTTCTGAGGTTAGATTTGCTCCATTTTCGTTTATTGTGACTTTGCACTGCGAATCACTGGCGTTGTGCATGCCAGATAATGATAATCATACTACTAAAATGTTCAAGCGGTCGTTGAATTTGTACGGTGTTAGGGTCTGCACCTTCCTACATTCACCACTTTACCGTTTACTTGCTTCACTTTTGCAACATTTGCCCACAGTCTTCTCCGCAGAGCTTTCTGTCAGCGTCACTTTATGAGGGACTCTGTATATTGTGAGCAGTGAGCAGCAGTGGGTGTTCGATCGAACTTGAGTCTTACTTGCAGCGAGTGGGTTGCTGGCGCCACAGCAAGCGATGATGAGAAGGATGCTCAGCAACCGTGTGGAGACCGCTTTGAACGAAACGTGCATCGGCACATATTATGCTCAAAAGAATCGCCCAATGCGTCTAAAGACGCGGAAGCATGCTTTAGTGTAGGGAGTTAAGAGGCAGTTATCTTCGGAAAGTGATTATTGCTTTGACCTGTCGTGATGCGGTTCTCCGTATCTATAGGACGTGAGTAGCACTCGCCACATTAAATGGAAGTGCGCGACAGCTAATTTGTTGCCATCGACATCGAAGTAAAAAACATAAGAAATTTCAGTGTGTTTTGGTGGACATGCATACGAATTTAACATGTCTTCCTCAACCTGAGGATACCCTGTGTGCAATTTAGCAAATTCTGAGCATACGCTGATGAACTCTTGAAGGAGTGAGTTGCTTTTGTTGTGCTTAGGCCCCCTTGTGGAATCCTTAACTGAGTGCCATGTAACAACGGAAGGGTTAGTGACGTGAAGATGTTCTTCCTCAAGTACGAAAATCACTCTTAATGGCCTTCCTCTCCAAAGTGCATGAACCACCCTTCCAAATCTGGGAGAGAGCAATTGAGCTAATACTTGATATTCTTATCTCGCCATCATGCCAGGTTCGCTACTTGAACTAGGCAGCCTGAAGACCGATTTCACAGTTTGTGATATCTCTCCTAAAATATTATTGGAACAACTCACCCGTGCGACGTTTGTCTTCTTCGACTGCAAGCACTATATGGGGAGATGCCTGTTTTTTTATACTGCAAGCAATGTGTGTCAGAATAATTCTTTATCAGCAAGAACCCGACTGGACGGTTGTTCTGTTCATGGGCAGATGCAGCACAAAAACATGATGGAGCAAACAACGCACATGCAACACTTGTGCTGTTGCATTTGAACCTGCAAAAGTTGTTTTTTCACGTTAATTGAACTCTCATATTGAAGCTCGCAAAATTGAAAAGTGCGTCTTGAATTGTGAGCGGAACCTTTTTCCTTTTCTCCCTAACTTGAATAGAAGGCAAAGTCATTGTGCAAGCGAGGAAATATCTTGACCGGTACTTTCTCGTCTGCATAGCTGTCTGCTTGTTTCGTCCAGAAGCGAATACAAGGTTTTGTGTGCGCATCTGACATCACAGCGGTACTGGAATATGCGGGAGAAAGGTTGCCGGCACCGGCTCCTCTTTGTAGAGGCGTGGCAAATTTTGAATTACGTTTGAAAACTCAGCATTGCAGAGCTGATAAAAGCAATTCAAATTGCAGGCAGTCCGTTACATTTGGCTAAAAGATGGCTTCCACTGTCCGACTGCGCTGAGACGGCTTGTCTCGCGTTTCTGCCTAAGCGTATTTGACGTAGCGTTTGAAAACGTGCTGAGTTCGCGATGGCGAGAATGCCAATATAGTTGCATCCCTTGATGATTCTCGTTGAAGTGCTTTTCTGTTAAACGTATAATGGTGTTAGTGCGATGAGAAAGGTGAGCCGTTGACTGTTAGGAATGGGGCGCGGGCGTATAACCCCTGATGGCTCCTCGCATAAACATAAGATCTCAAGGGAGCACAACAACAGACACAGCCTTAGGGCGCTTCTTCTTCTGTGGTTCAACTGTGACAGGGTCGAAATTTATTGGCCTGCTGAAACACGTTGTAATGTTGATATAGCTTTGAAGTCACCGCGAGACAGTTCTCATCTCAATGATAAAATGATATGTCAGTAAAAGCGTCTCTTACAACAATGCGGGAGCTTCAGATTGTGTGTTCCGGAAAAGGTGCAAAGCTAGATGTACATTGGTGTAAGGCGGAATACGTCTAAGGCCTGACGAAAATACCTCCTTCTCGCACTGCTGGAGCTTAAGCATTTTGAAGTACCTCTATGCTAGGACATTTTTGTCTCTTGGTGGTGGACGCATGACTTGATATGCTTGCTGCTCTGTGCGGAAACGTCCTCAGGCAACTGCATCACTCCACGGTTATCTTCCGATTCGTCAACACTTTCTCTTTAGAAGCAGTGTCGGTCCGCCACCTTCTTTATAACAATTCTTGGCCACTGTGCCACTGAGCATTTTGCATGATTCAAATGTATTTGCTTGGTAGATTCCAAAACCCTAAGTCGTGTCTTTTTTTCGACCCACATGTGCTGTGCAATGTTCTTTATGTAAACGCTTTCTCTATTTTAGTTGTCTAGTTCAATGGCGGAAGGTGTGTATTTAGCGAGTGCGCCAAGGCGACTACCAGACATTGAGACCTCGAAACAAAATGGCATCACTATTTTCTATGCTTTCTGCTGTGATCGCATGACAAACTAGCTCAGAGTCGATTTCAAATAGGCCGTTGTGTACATGAATTTTTGCCTTCCCCTTATGATAGCATCTGGAAGTCATTACCACACAACGCGGATAAACTAACTGTTTCTCGCTTGCTAAAAACTTTACAGACCGCACTTGCTTTTTGCGCCCATTGGGCGTTTGTGTGCAACGCGTTCTGGTGCAATCAGTGGCCCAATGCGGGCACCTACCAGGGATTAAAAAGCAAACAGGGTATTATGTGATGCTGTCGAATCCGTTATGTGGACACTGTTCCCATATCGCGCGTGAAGTTGTTATTCCACTACACAGGACGTATGAAGACCTGCTACTGGCGAAATACTTAAATTCGAGTCGCTGGCACTTTCTCTTCTTAGTCGGCTGTGAAACATTGTACCGAGATGCATAGCAACGTGAAGTAATTTAGCCGCGGATGCTGCGTGCGTGCGGCAAAAAGCTGTCTCTCCAAAAGCGTACTTTTCGGCAGTCAGACGTTCCTGGTTTCATCGCATACGTTTTGTTTCTTGTACTACGACGCGTCTGCATTAGCAGTTACGCTTATGTGATATTATACGTAGCGGGTCTCCTTAATTTGATCCGGTACATCCTACGGTGGAAATAGCTTCGACACGTAGATTTCCAAAGGAGCACTCTTTCCTACGCACGGAAAAACATTGCGTCCTGGGTAAATATGTTTGCTTGCCCTGCCAGCTCGTACGATTAAGAAACTGCTAGCGCAGCCAGGAAATGTTGACCTAGATGAGGCTGACGTTTGTATCAAGCGCTTGTCGCCAGAAAGGTAGATGTGCCTGCATACCCGAACATTGTGTTGCGTACGTTGCTCATTATTTAGGGTTTTCTTGATTTTCGGAAGCTAAAAAGGAATTAGGTGAACATTATGGTACAATTATCACACTGGCCAGGGGGTCTTGCAAGCCCTTCGATGAAAGAAGCTTGGGTTTTCACTTTAATCGGTAAATAGAAAATTTGAGCCCACAAGTAAGGATATATCGCAGCTAGGTATTCTTTTAGTACGTGCGTTGGATGTGCATTCAAAGATGTGCGATCGAACCAATAGTTTTGACATTTTAACGGGCATTAGCTTCCGATTTCCATGAAATGCCCACAAGGCATGTTAGGATGAGTGGCAAGTGTAATGCTGGGGAATGCGCAGAAAGTGAGCAAACTTAGAGGAAGAGAGGAGCAAAGTAGACAAAGAGGGGAGGCTGCAACAGCAGCAGTAAACAGTGCTGAAACCTATTCGATGCAGCCGGTCAATGACCTCCACAGAAGGAAAAAGCTGTACCGAATTGCCCATATGGCGTTTTCTGCTTATGCAGCAAAAAGTAGGTTACACTGTTTTCTCGGTGAATTTGCGCTGCTGAAACACCTGTGAACTTCGTGCAACGATGCTTGCAGTTGGGGACGCCGTACGCAAAAACGGGACATGCAACCTAACGTTCATTCTCGAGTAAGCCTCACAGTGGAATCATTTACCATAGTGAATACATTGTTTTTCAGTCGAAAGTGTTGGCCCGGAAGGATGTGCGTCACATTTGAAAAGTCTTAACATATAGTTTGGTACGATTTATGGGATAAGGTGAATGCTGAGAGCGTTGACGTTTTCGACAGCTCTCAGCAACACAGCTTTGCTGGAAGGCACGCAATAAGGTTGATTTTGTCCCCTCTCTGAATACAAATCTAATAATGTGTGTGAAGAAGAAGTCGTGTACTTGGATCCTGCAAGATCTTATTTCGCAACTCTGGCAGCAGCATAAAGATGATCATGCGGAGTGGCTAGATAAAACACATTTATATAACGCTGAACCTTGCAATCATGGGGAACCAGATAACCAATCGTATAGTTACAGTACAAGCACGCACTGCCTTATGGCGGTCTTGTTTAGGTAACACCGGGGGCGTATCTCCACTGAATATTCATCCATTTTGGCACATGATACAAAGCATGTGTGTTGAACTTATGGAAGTCCTTACGCTATCGCCGGTCTATAAGAGGAGAAGCAGTAGAAGTTGTAAAACTGCAGAATGTGAACTTCCGTAGTCCATACCATGTTTCGCCCCCGAAGTAGGAGTTTTTAAGACAAAAAACTCGTCATGAGTGTCACTCAGCCTGAGGCAGAGTATTTTGCTTTAGGGAGTGGGTTGCCGCCTGCACTTCTTCAGATCCATGAAATACAGTCATCTGCGATGCTGTGCAATTGAACTCCTGATGTGCTTTCCCCATAATCCGTACTGGATTTTAGGGGCAATAAACCACGCTCAAGGCAGCGCGTTTGTTTGAGTGCTTGGCGTATACAAGCCGCGTGCATTCGTGAAGGAATCAAGACTGGGAAAAACAGTACTTCATGCAGCCTGGGAAGATGTTGCTTTGGCATATTCGTGCGGTCCGAAGCAGAGTCATATCTCGATACAGCGTTCCATATTAAGGGCGAGCTTATTACGTTTTAGGCGTGGCAAAATTATATGGTAACTTGCTGATGTATCTTGCTGAAAGGTGGGACAATGCTTTCCACTATCAGACAGTGAGACTCAGAATCACCAGGTTTTAGGATGAAAATGCAACTTTGTTCGGTCGGCATGCGGCCCTCACCGTTTCAACACCATTCATAGCATATTGCGGTTTACTAGGTTGGCCAACTGCGTCCAAGATATTGTTTTCTCGGGTTAGTCTTCAAAACTGATGGGCTTCAGTGCACACATTTATGTGAATGCAACGTTGCTAACGCATTGCTTCATACCTGCTATAGTCTCTCAAATCAAAAAGATATTTACGTGGGACTTGCACAAAACTAGGAGCTTTAAGTCACTGGCTGCAAACACAAGTTTGGGCGTAATACTTCGGCTATCCGTATCAAATTATTTATAACGGCGTTTCATCATGCATTGCACAGCCTTACCAAGCTCTCCAAATATCAGTAAAGTCAATTTTTGTTTGAAAATATACGGGTCGTAGCGAAAAACCACCAGAAAGTTGGCAGACGCCCTAAGATTGATTTAATGCAGGATGTATGCGGGAGAGCCTCATGTTTTTGCTCAATTGCACTCTGCTGATCATGCCGGCTCTGACGGCATTTGGCTAGCATGAAAGCATTCTATTGAATAGTTTCAGCCTCTTGAAGACATACAAAGTATGCCTTGAAAAACATGTGTGCATGTATGTTTGTCTCTGATAAATACGGTGCTCTGAAGTTCTAGAGATTCCTGGCGTTTATGGAATTTGTGCTCCATAAGACGAACGGCAAAGGCATCGCTTTCTCCCCAACAAGTTTTTTTGTGTTCGTTGTACTACTTTAAAAGTATGAATCAGCGCGCGCCCGCCTGGCTTGTACTTAACTTTTATCCCGATGCTTTCAAAGTTTTTTATTCACGCTTTAATGCCTAGAATCTATTGTTACGAGCCACTAAACTGATGGTGCGGTCCACGTTTCTTCGATATCTTTCATTTCCACCTTGTAATGGGGAAGGAAAATTTTCAGGGAGTGAGGCACTCCCCATATCTGTGGCACAAAAGCGGGGATTGTTAAATGAAAGCGTTAAATAACGCGTTTGTGCCTGCGCGTCATTACGTGCGTAAAAGGCTTTCTGCAGACAGATGCACAATTCGAGGACGCTATTCACTTTCCAAACTTTAAGTTATAACGTGGGAACCTGAGCTGCAGAACAGCTTGTGTGAGAACTTCTTCTCCGTAGCTGCTAACAAAGTATAGTGCTGATTGCGGAGTATATGCCCACAAGCTTGGGCTCGTTGCAAATGCTGTATCCCGAACCACCAGTTGTGTTAACGTTGAGATGGACTCTCAGATCAAATTTGCATGAGGATCACTCACGAAAAATCTCAGATTGTGCGTGTAGTCGTGCAAGCACCTGCCGTCGCTCCCCCATCAAAAGAAATGGCTGACATGCTCTCGTTCGGTTGTACTGCGAACCAGGATCGGACAAAATATATGCTCGGACAAACGCCGGAACCGCCGTGTGCTTTCTGCGCAGAGAAAAGCCTTGACCTAATGGAAAAGCTTTGATAAAGGTTCCAGTAGGTTTGTAAACCCCACTGCGTTGCGACGAGGGAGTTTACACATCAAGCATTGACGTACATGTTCTCGGTGTTGAGGCATACCAACAGGCGAACATCAGCTACCAAAAGCAGCGGCTTTGCGCCCTCTTTTTTTTGCCTTTGGGCTGCTAAGAATAGGCGGTACCATGCTCATAGTGCCTACTTTGCACTGCTATAAACAGCTAGTGAGCTGGCGCAATTTCAACAACTGACACTTTGGAACGCAGTGACGACCCTGATCATAAGAGCGCCTGATATCCTTCAGATTGGTTTTACTGGTCAGAGCGACTTCATCAACAGTCTTTTGGAAACGACGGGGCAAGCTAAATGCCCTTTGTCATTACATTAAACCGAAAGAGCATCTTCGTCCATCGTGTTGCGCAGAGAAAGTCCCACTGCTCGCAGTTGACGACGGTCAAATAACCGGAAAGTTCGCATATGAAGATGATGGCTGTAATTTATCGAAGTACCTACAAATCACCGTTTCTCACGACAAGCCGCAAAAGCGTAAATGGGGCGTACCCACAATCCACTCAAAAAGTCGATTAAGTGAATTATGGGATTTCCAGGCAGTATGTTGCTGTTGGTCGGAGAATGCCATTGCTGCCTGCAACAGAACCATGGAGAGGCGGCACACGTATGAGGCGAACATTTCGCGAAGAGGCGGGCAAACAAATGTAGGCAAATGCGTTGTGCTAAGAGACCACATATTAATCTGTGAGCTGGGTCGCGTTTTCACACCAAATGCTTGCTGCGATTAGTGTTCACATGTTTGAAATAGTTCGACGCCGTCACAGAATGCAATTTACGCATTAGCGCATTCTTCTTACGCAATTCTTGTCCATATAGGGCGAAGTGCCGTTGGTAAATTGAGAACTGCGGTGCACACATATTAGCAGGAGCACTCTGTGGATGTTTTGCATGGCTTGGCATCAGTATTTGATGCTCACATATCAGTTAGTGCGTTTGATAACAGTATAGTGCACGTAATATGGAAAAGCTGCAATTAAGCTCTAGATAAGATACACGCAAACAAGCTTGTACTGCAGATGCTCTCTCTCAAAGCATTTAGAAGACTTAGTAACATCTAGTGGCGTAGAAGTTTAATGTGGGTGTTGTTTCGAGGTATCTTAGTGATTCACTCGAAAGCATGTGCTCAGCGGCTGCCCACGCTCAACGAGCAGTATGAACTACTTTGTTGTTACATGCCAGCACATTTCTCCAGATATACATACTGCTATTTTTTTCTTGTGCCGCAGTCCGTGTCCCGATGAACGCGCGGCTAGTAAACCACCGAAGCTCCCGTTTTGCATCGATCTGGTTCCAAGGTGACGTTTTATCGTCAGCTGAATTCCGCTACAATTTGGACAGTTAGAGCCGACAGTTGCTGGTGTTCAGAATCGCCGGACCATTGGCTCTGCAGCAAGTAGGTTGAATAAGGAAGAACCATGCAGACGCTTGGACGAAAGTGCAGGCGGCTGCTTTTTTTTAGTTTCTCGATGAACGGGACGTTATGTTCTGCTGTCCCTGTAGACCGTTGCACTTTGTTCATTGTAAATGCGCTTCGTAAACAGAGTGTAGACCGTCATAGTCTTTTGTGTCGGCTTCTTCTGACGGACTAACGTGCTTACTGTGTTCTAGGAAAAACGTAAAATTCCATCCGCGCCTTTAGCTGCGTTTGTGGCACGCGCTTCCGCAATAGTATATTGCCATGTTTGGCAAGGCGCTGAATAAATAAAAATGCAAGAGTCGACCGAAGCGAATATGGACGACCCTCCTATGCCTTTTAACTTTAGGTTCATGCCCTTTTGTCAGCAAGAGCCTTTCCTGGCGTGTACACGGGGAAACAAACCATCATTTGCACAATTGCCATGCTTTTGTTTCTATGGAGCTTTATAGAAACACGAAGTGCACAGCTCTTTCCGTTCCATGTAGTATTTATGGGCAATAAGGTGCCCGTGTGGCAAGCCAGCTAGTGAGATGTGTCTTAGGAACAACTAAAAATGAAATGCACGCCTACGCACTACGATATCAACCTTCACGAATTCGACCCTTAGCATAATATTTCAAGACTGTGCATACGGCAGAGTGGAACGAATAGAATATCCTGGGTGTAAGCTCTATTGAGCTGCTGGAGGTTCGTGGTACACTCAAGCAATCACCATCTGGTCCGGTCACATTAGTAAATGCTTGTTTCACTACTCCATTCCGTGAATGCGCATGTTTGTCCCGATTCAAAGTCGTCATTTTCTTCAAATATACTCTGCGAACAGACATGACACATGACGGGGGCAATGGAAGAACTATTTGTAGACTCCTCATGGCATTTGTTGGGTCGTAACGTTGTTTTTTCATAGTTGTTTTGCTTTGTGAACAGTACACCCTCCTCCGGTAATCGCATGCTTAGTCAAGTACGCATGAAGCTACAATTTGAACAATTTCAGGGCGTGCGTATAACTAATCGCGGCTCCCATGAGAATGCTTCACATGTGCAGTTTTGGACCACATGGCATGTTTACAGCAATTCAGGTGATGCACCGCTGGCTTTGAGACGCAGGTGCAATCAGGAGTCTACTCAGGAAGCTGGGTACGCAAAACGTTCGTGTTTTTTTCCCGCTGGTACGTAAAACCTGGAGCGAACTACCGCTATGCGATACATACCGAGTCTGAAACAACAAATGCTTCTAATTATGTCGGAACATATGAGCATGCATGCACCAGAACTCTGTGCAGAAAACGCGTCTTCCAATGCGCCGCTAAATTGAAATTGATTGCAAAGGCAGAACAATATGTTACCACCGTAAGCTTGTGTGTTCGATTGGATAAGCAAGACACGAGGTAACAGTGAACAGTCAACGCTGCAGAATCCTAAGCCACTCTTGAAGGTGCTTCCTATTCAGAACGGCTGACAAGCAGCAAATTATCAATATAAGCACGGTGCTACGCCGCCCCAAACCTGGAAGGCATATCTTTCTTTGTGCATCAGAAGGGCACGAATTTTGCTTTCGTCTAAAACAAAAAATTGCTTCGTAGCAGATCAGATATTTTCGTTGCACCGGGCGAGCTAACAGCACTCAATATTCACCAATTAAAATTTTCATACGCAGTTAGCACAGGTTTGGAGATTAAGGACTGAAATGCCTTTTACATTGCAATATCGTAATAAAACAAGCACCTGGTGGCTATGCCCTTGTAATCGTTTGAGATTTTGAGCCGTAGCAGATGACCATAGCAGCAGATTGCGCGATGCGTCTGGAACAGATCGCCGCTAACAGGACGTCAGTTGAGGTTATTTCATCCGGAAACTTTGTTTGTCGCCTACCTGCGCATAATTTGGGATTGCTGAGTGAATGGCGCTAATGTGAGCACTTTTGAGGCCAAGAAAAAACTAGTTCTGGTTTTTTGCTTCCCAATGTCTCTGCTGCATACAATCATCGCATTTATATTTTTGCACTTCTATATTTCACACCGCACCATCTAGCCTATATAGTAGGCTGCATTAATTGTTTAAAAAGGACATTGGCTACATTGCTCTCCTGGGTCGCATTCTTGCCTTAGGCCTAAGAAGTGAGCTGTACTATCGCTGGCAGTATGCAGGAACATTATTGGCATTCCTTCCGTCATTTGAGTCCTCGCTATCACTGATATTTGCCTGCACAATATACCTCCCCGTCGTATTAAAACGATTCGACTTTTTAGGGACATCCGTCTACTCAAGTTGTTCCTGTAGTCTGTGCGTTAGAACGCCTTGCATGACACCACCTACCATTGATGCCAAGCATACGTCTGTCAATATATTTAGACGCAAACTGAACCATCCATTCGGAGAGGCGCTTTCCGCAGAAGAAGTTGTTTATTCATAGTGTATCCAACAACGTCAGGTTGGAGCATTTTCATCATTGTCTTTCATTCTAATTATCTATAGCGTGAACGTTTTGCCTTGTGCAAAATCGATCCGGCAAAATATATGCTTCGCCGGGTGACATGCTACAGACTGCGATGGAGGTGCTCATTTTCTGCTATCTTTTCGCCGTGTTTACATGGGCCAGTTTGTGAGCGTTCTTGGAAATTGAGGGCAAGTAAAGCTTTGTAGCAGACTCCCTTTGTGAAACGGTTGAAAAAAGGGAACAGCTCCTGTAGATCATCCAGGAAGCATTCGCCGCAAAGCACGGTTGAACATTTGAACGAAATGTAAGGAGCTTGTACTATGGGGCGTTAAAATCATTTACCTCGTTGCCTACTGTAAAGGAACGATGACCCAAAAGTATGTGTTTACTGTCAATCTTATGCAACTCAGCCATAGATGGCCTGTTCATAGCATATCAAACGTGTTCATGGTGAGCTAAGTCTCTTCTGCTACTGCTGAAAACGCGTACTCAGTCGCGTGCTACAGCATCGCACGTATTTGTATGTCGCGGTACTTTAGTGATAGGAACATCCTGCCTGAGTTACTTTTAACGCAGTTCTTATCTTCCAGAGAACGTAGTTCCATGTGCAGCGTATAGCGTAATCAACCAGTGTGTGCGTCTGCTTATTCACTTAGGACTCTTTTTGTTGTCAGCCTCATTTCACAAACATCTAGCGCTGTGTCTAGGACCGCATGCTGCTCTGCAAGGATGACTGAGTTCGAAATACCTAACTGATGAAGTGGTTTTCTCAGTTCGCGGTAAACGCCGTCAACAAGTTGTGCAAAGGATGAACGCGCAGCACAGTGGAATGTACAGTGTACATTCTTTTGAGCACGCTGGTCTAGTGGGAATGTTTGAAATGCATCGTTGTGCACATGTGGTCCTTTTGTTACCGGGTTATTTTATGGAGAGGCTAAGGTGCTTCGACTTAGTTTGCATGTGCTACTGCTTATATTGCGGAAAGTAAGGTGCAGATTCTTGGTTTCAGATAGAAGACTAAATTGCTTTGGTAGTAGCTTCAGACAGAACTTCGGTTCTACAGCTCTCTGGTAAAATCAGGAAGTACGCTACATGCAAGAAGTTGCTCGCCTCTCACGACGGCACCTATGTGACATTGAAGCTCCAAAAGACGTCGGTGTGGTGGCACCGCATTTTCCCGGAAGCCGCATGTTTGTGGTCAAGAAGATAAATGATAGGAGTCAGTGCTCTGCATGCGTTAAACAAAATGGTTCTCGCCTAGCACCAACTCCAGTGATCATTGTTCGATATCTAGTACTCCATGGACCAGGAGACCGGTCTGAGAGTATAAGTTGTAACGCGGGTAGGCGCAGAAAAACAGTTATAATTTGCCCTTATGAATTTATCCAGGAGAAAGGCTAGCTGAGCTATATTACCGTCATACTGATCATTCAAGTGGCTTGCTTACCACGCAGAAGGTGTGTGAATGACACATCAAGAGGGCCAAGAACGGAACGAAGGATGTTACTTTTGAGCGTAGGCGTTAATCCCAATGCGTCTCCTGTCTTCTTGCTATTTTTAAATATTGACTACGTCATATTTGGAGCACCGTCGTTTACAGATTCTCGAAGTAGATGCAATTCTTTGTATTCGCTTCGACCGCATCCTGTTTGATGTATAGCCTGCACGCGTCATTTAGAAAAATGCAGACTCATTTAATCAATCTTTTTACAGTGCCAATGTGAATTCTGATCTAGGGCTGTGGAGTGTCCCGTCCTCTGCTTTAACCCTAGAGACGGTTTGCAAAGTCCATTTTTAGTTACAAAGAATGCCACATGTATTACCACATGAAAGATTCATGAATGGAAGGGTGACTAGAACTGTGGATAACCTTGGCCTTCTTGAAGAACGTGCGTGGGAATGCTGACGTATGGATCCTAAGGTGTGGCCGCAAGCACTACTTTCTGGATAATTTGAGCGTTGAATGAATATTCTGGTATCACGAAATGGCGGTTGTGGCAGAGTTGTTGAAGTAAGAAATACCGGGTTGATCCGCTGCGCGCTAATGAAATCTACCTGCCAACTGCTAGGTGTGTGAATCTGGATGAATTTTGTCAGCTGGCCTTTTCATGTGAATCTTTAGATGATTAAATAATACCGCTGGACACTTTTACAATGCTCTGTGAGGCAGATTATAAACGGTTGTGTCAACGCCGTTGCCGATGCCCTTGCCTGTACTCCCTACGAATTAAGTAGCACTATTGGACACTGCAGGACCAGCTTTAATTATGCCGAACACGAGATACCACCCGGTTAAGTGCTAAAATGAAAAATTCATTCCGATGTCACACGGCTGAGACGCAGATCTCACGGAATCTCCAGGGAGTAGGTTCACCATGCAGACGCCAAAGTTCAAACATGCTGTTCAGCCTGTTGCTGCTGGCTTCCATCTTTAGACCTATGAAGGCTTTTTATTTGCGGAGTAGGCTTGGCGCAACAGGCATGGCCGCTGCTGAAGCCCGGCTAGATCAGGGGCCTGAAATCATGCATAGTCATCATTAGGGCTTTTGCACGTTCCGTCAGTAGCTTCTGCTAGCTACTGACGGAACGTGCAAAAGCCCTAATGATGACTATGCATGATTTCAGGCCCCTGATCTAGCCGGGCTTCAGCAGTTTGCGCACGGAAAGTTCCTTACCACCTTTATTCTTCATTGCGTATCGTGAAATTGAACGTGATATTTTGTCCGGTTGAGTTATGATCATTCAAGCACCTGCATTTTTTAAAGACGTTAATACTGAGTGCAGCTATAGGATCGAGTAAAAAGTTACATTGCTGTTAGATCGTGTGTTTATTGAGCTACAATAGTCACATGCGAAGTGTGGTGTTCTGAAGAAGACGTCAAATAAGCGCCAGCACCTTCACTTCGCTTTACTTCGGTATATTATGAAAGGGCCTTGCTACGGCTTTGTGCTGCGTGCTGTTCATCAGTCAAGCCCTGACGTGTGGTTATGATGTTTAACAGTTGCCAGGTAACCTGAACTGCCAGGAGGTGCGGCTGATGTGCAGGAAATCTATGTCTGGCAAGCTGGAGCAGACAACGACTGTGAACCTACTTCAAAAAGTCTAGAAATGTGCAAAACTGTATACCCCCAGGTGGCGAGATGTACAGTGTTTTTCCAGGCATTGCTACTCTTTTAGCCAAATGCTGGAGCGATGGCAATGCGAAAATGCGTTTAAAAGACAACACATTCGGAACTATGAGGTCATCAAGGCACATTAAAAGAAAGTATGCTGCCATTTTTTGGTTTGTCAACGGACGAAAGCAATATTGGCGACGTGTTCGTGAGCTCAGCGAGTGCGCAGCAAATATCGGCGGAACAACTGGATACAGAAAGGCCTTTTCCCCCTAATAACATCAGGCAATGGCAAGCCATATTACAAGGCTGTATTATGGCGTTAAAAGACCGCGTGGAGAATCATCTGACAAGCCAACGGACCGATGACCTGCACTTCACTGTAGTTGCTATCAGGACGCTCCCGCAAGCTACTCTGAGGAACCTTACGTGAATTTTACGGTAATTAAATAAACACTGGTCTCGCAAGTACAACTTTTCCGATTAAAACTGCTCGCTCATATCTAAAAAGTAAATAGATATTGAATCACGTGTGCTCTCTTGTATTTGTTTTACATGAATACAGCAAAGGTTATCGTCTTTACGGCCAATAGCTGTTTTCTAACTTGGTAACAAATGGAGTGTCTGCAGCAAAACGTATCTTTTGTACGCCACAACACGTGGCAACTGTCTCATGCATGGTTCAGTAGAAAGCAGGCTGTATTGGAGGCTGGTATTTCTATCAACACTTACAGCGGAGCGGCATCGCCCTTCGTAATGCTTCCGGCGAGGTGTTTGGGAAACGGTCTTTAAACTGACAGCCTGTAAGCCTTTTTAAGCCTCAAGAGTTTTGCGAATCGCATTGCCAACGCTTACTGGAGGCATTTTGTGACGAATGCAAGAAGTGCTGGGCATGGCTGTAGTCCGCCCCGAAGCAAGCAATAAGCAGTCCCTAAATCTTCTACACGGGTTTTTTGTTGTTCGTTGAAGAATTGCTTTTTGAACCGAAGCGTGTTGACTGGCTTTAAAAGACACTTGTTTTCCATTGCTTGGCAATATGGGCAATATGCGGCCACACAGTGCCAACATTGAGAGGTAACTTGCCGAGCAGTAGTACACTCTCAAGAGTACAAATTAAGTGGATTGTTGGCTGCACCTCTACACAACCAGCGGTCCATGGAAGGAAAGTGCACTATCAAGGCTCAATATCCAGCCAGGCAAACATTCGTAACATTTGAAGCTTCGTAATGAGCGTGTGTTTGCTGCATGAAAAATTTGGGCGTACACTCTATGTTTATTTTTAAATGCTGCCAAGGGCGCGAATGTAGTTGTGGAACACTCTACCATATGACAAGGCAATTCTAAGCCATAATTGTGCTCCACGAGAACATTTCTGGAGTCCACTTTCTGCACATGTTGCTGTTGCGTTCAATAAGTGATACAAATGCTGTTTGCTACGGGTAAAAGAGGTTGCTTTTGGGGAGCCAGTCTTGAAGCTGGGATGTTTTTCCCGTTGTGTGGGCCGTGGTACTGATTACAGGTCGTGAATTCAAAAGCTGTGGCTTTACAAACGCTTCTCGATACAGGCCAGAGCAAACGAACAATTCTGTGATGTAAGTGCATGAGGATATCGTATTCAACCTCTACACGCATGCAGTTGTGGGAGTGCACTTGCCTTTGCCTTTGTCGAGGAATGTTTCGGATGGCACGCTGGTGAGCGTTTTCAAAGCTAGCTCGGATGATGACACTAAGAGTTTCCACCAGCACGTCCATATAGCAGTGGAAAATCAATATCTAGAGAGTGCGATTGATGCATGAAGGAAATCTGAATCAGGCCATGTCCACGTACAAACTAGTCCATAAACCAGCTTTCTTTCGTTGTTGTCTTTGTTTCTTTTTGAGGCTACGCAGCAGGACACCTTTGTTGGTAGCCGACGAACCTTTAGAAAGTGCGCGGGGTGCCATTCAAAGAGCTGTAGCTCCGGATTTGGCAAGACAAGAACCTGATAAAGCGCAATAGCTTAGGGAAGCTGTTCAATTCTGACTCCATGGAGAGTTCATCGTCACTGCACAATTCGCATTCACAACTGGGCGAGAAAAATTTGTTTGCTACAATTTTGGTTGGTTATGCTATTTACCTCCTGCCTTCTAAGAACCAGGTACACAAATGACTATGCTGAGCTGTTGGGTTGATCGGGAGCGCTAAAGAAACAATGGCAATTCGCCTAAATTTTGCAAGTTTTTTATCGGGGCATCACGGCGATTCAGGAAAGATAAATTTTGCCGCCCTGTAATTGTTATCTGGGAGCTTGCTGGAATTTTTCTGGATTATCGCTTGGCATGCAACCTTTAATTCAAAACACAAGGAGCTCGCATGCGAAACAAATGTTCTATAATGAAGGACGCATGACGGACAGGTTATGCACACTTTTATCGTTCTGGCTTGTTCAGATTTTCCTAAATGACTCAAGAGCAGTAGAAAGTAATGAGCAGATTCTTTGTTTTGGGGAGAAAGCTATTTTGATAGTTTCGTGGAGCTGACAGACATCCTGCACCTCCAGCCTTTTTTCAAATGCTTCAGCAGGTCATATACACTCTGACGTTTGCTGGTCACTTAGAAACCTATTAACATTGGTGATGAATGTGTGCGAATTATCTCGTGCGTGTCGCGTGCAAGTAAAAACAAGAGTTTTATACATATGTTTCACCCACCTGGTGGTTTGGAGGCTGCTAAATACTTGTTCATTGTGCACTTACGTGCTCTAGCCATATGAACTTTGTTTCGCTCAAGTCACAATTTTCACAAAGCAGCTATTTTTCACATTTTTTGTTTCACAGCAATTAACTGTGACGATATAGAGCTGCTGTGTTGCTGAGGCGGTAACGCAAAGAAGGATAAGAGACGGACGATTCACAATATTAAAAATGTTTTACAGCGCAAGATCGCACTTTTTGTCCTTGCACTTCTACGCGGAAGGCAAGAAATGAAAGGCTCTTTATAAGACCCGATCCAAGCACTTGATAGACTTTTCAGAGTCGAAGCAGCCGCTTCAGTATGCAGACACGTGATTTAAGTTGGCGTGCTCGCTGATTAATGCCATGTTCTGAGAGTAGAGCAGCGAATGCCGTAAACACCACAATGTCCATGTCTAATTCTGTCGCTATAATGAGACAAGAAGAGTAGACGCGCCCCTGTGGAAAAGCTTCTTCTGGTGTGCAAACAGAATCAAATCGAGCAGCAAGAAAATAATGAGCATGAAGCGTGCTACTGGAACACAGAAAACGGTTTTTGGTGCAACCGATGTCTTTGCGTTTACCTCGGCCTTACAACACTCTTGTGCCGAGACATTTTCCCTGGATTTTAAGACAGTGCATTTTCCCTTTTCACTTGCCCATTTGAGACATGCATCTTTCAGATATAGAAGACAGACTGGGCAGTTACACGTTGCATAATATGATTGTGTGAATTTTTGAGAAGCAGCAATTCAGGATATCATGACAGCCTTACGGTGCTTGCAACAGCCAAATACCGGTTGCTATTCACATAAAGTGCGTAGAGCTTCACTAATTAGGCCCTTGGCTCCACAATTAGGCCCATAATTTTGTTCTGCCATGTATACTTTTCTATTCTTTGTATGCTGCGTTAACGGTGCAGTCATCCTGTTTTTCATGAGCGAAGTAGCTCGTTCTTCGTGTTGAGACGAATAATAATGTTCTTCACAGCGTTGCCTTTGACTGCGAATTGAGCTAATAATCGTGTTCTTCACAGTGTTGGCTTTGACTGCGAATTGAGCCATTTCTCAACATTTTCAGCAGGTAGCGCTGAGAACCTGACAGCTTCATTTTTGTGGCCCACAGTAAAAGCCTCTGAAGGGAGGAGCACGTCAATGTGAAGAGCAATATGAAGAGCTCTACTTGCAGAAGGGCAACCTAATGTCTGTACGCAGCTGCTTTCAGTTCATTAGTTCTGTTTTGCATGAATTGTTCACCTGTCATTCCGTAGAGTGCAGACTCCAGTGCATGGCACGCCCTCTGGTATGGCAGCAGCGTCCATCCCACAGCATGCTCTATATCAGCAACGCCTGTGGTGCTCATGATACCATCCAAGCGTAATCATATTTAGAACTCCCTGATACTCTCACAAACGACTTAGGTTTGTTTCATTACGGGGACGTGAGTAGTCCTGTTATTGACTTCGCAACTGATGAGATGAATTCCAGCGCGGCCACTGACTCATGTTGATATTTCTTCCAAAGCCTGTAAAGCCTGAGCTCCACGCTCCTTTTTATTCTTTATTCGACTCTGAAGCCACATTAAACTCACGGTTTCTTGTGATCTACGTGGCGTGAATATGATTATCTTGCTCTCTTCTCGTAACTCGACGAACAGTGCGACTTCGGCAAACACCAAAGCTGCCACGTATAGGATCTGTGCATTTGATCTATTGTTCCAACTCTATAACAAAATAGCCACCAACTCAATTTGAAGAATTAAATTTTCCCGGTCGTAAGGCTCGTTATCCTCTTGCATGTGTGATTATGTGAGCCGGAAATTAGGGTGTTGCGTGCAATATATTTGCCGCTACGATCCAAAAGACAAGCTTGCAGCAGAACGCCGACGAACAAAGCAGTACCAGCATTGTAGTAAGCAATAATTCAACAGGCCATATCGACGCAATGGGACCACTGGAGAGGTTGTGTACACGTCCTAATAACTGCATTTACTGTTTGCTTTTTCGACGAACAACGTCACATGTAGGAAACTATTAACTTAGACGATAACTCTTTTGTCACTGCTTGTGTTCGCGTTTTGGTGCTTGTGACAGTTGGTGTTCACTGGTTCCGGATAGAAATAGCCACTTTGATAATGCGAGTGATGTTTTACTGCAGCTGCAACTGGCATGAAGGTACGCACGTGCTATGGCTTGCTCGTTTGTGTTCTTGATCTGAACTGTGCTCAGACGATGCGCTACTGCACTTTGTGTCATCCGTTGTTGAATTACCACGTGCCATAAGAACAGTGTAGGTTACTCATATCCAGCTCTACCCCTTCGCTCCAGAGAAAGCATTCGAGGTCGTCGATGGCTTTAGTTGTGTGCCGTCCTGTCCTGTTTTTCATCGTTAACTCCTTCGAACATTGGGAAATCACAGCAGAAGTTAAATGCGCATTCCAAGCAGGAAGTAAGATTAGTACTACGGCTTGCTTATCAATTCGGGCCAAGACATAGCGATGGTGCGCAGCCTCTGCATAGCTTCAGGCAGCTGTATTGAGGGGCATGTTGAGAGTGCAACCAAATTGCACTACCACAATAGAACGTGCAATTTTTCTACTAGTTCCACATCAATCATGGCATTGCACACAGCAGCAGAAAAACATAACGTTTCTTGCAATATTAATTTTATCGCAGGCGATACACTCAGAAACTGTGAAGTATTCTTATAAAATTTTGGCAGTTAAAACTATTGTTACGGGACTACTGCGCAAGAGACATACGCTTGCGAACTCTGACGCCCGAGTATGCTCATGCTTGCAAATGCTTCCTCAATAAGAACAGGAACGTACTGTAGTCGGAAGACTACATGGATGACCTTTTGCAAATGTACGACACCAGACAGTGTGCTGAAGAGCAGAACATTATGATCAGAATGCATCTATGAGGGCTTTGGGCAAAACGATAGTGTAATAGTGTAGCTGTTGTTGTAAGACCAACCACAAGGAATCATACTCATGTCAAGCGTATTAAGGACGTGCATACAGCGCATTTGGAAATATTTTGAGTTTAGGCTCCCCTCTGCACTTAACGTCAAAATTGGTTTAAGTCGTGATCTTTGGGCCACGCCGCGAAATCCATGTATCTCTGTGGACTGAAAGGCTCAAAGAAGCCAGATATCAAAATGCTTATTAACATAATTAGTCAGTATAGAATTAAGAAAGTGACTTTCGCCCGAACTTGCCCATTTGCCCGTTGTACAAGGCTGTTCAAAGCAACGTATCGGAGTGAAAGTGGTAACAATGAAGTGCCCCTAGTTTTAGCTTCAGTTCTCGGTCACCAGTACAACTTCGAAATGCCCAAGTCGAATTTTTGCAGGCCGCGGACGATTCACGCTGTGTAGAAAATGAAGACATTGTGTGTCCTGAAGGGAAATTATCTGCAAGATTTTCAAAATGTGCTCTACGCAGTAGCGACAGCACCTGCCGGCTTGCTTGTAATTTATTCCCGTTTCCTTATTGACGAGTGGCACTCAGTTCTCAACGCCAAAAAGATCAATATTTTGCGGCCGCCTTCTCCCTAAGTATACCAGGACAAACACAGCACAGGCTTTTGTGGCGCTTGCATTTTCCTACGCCGTGCGTGCAGCTCCATAGAAAACCATGAGAGCCGGTTTATGCAAGTCATATTATGGCAGTGGCTTAGCGGCGTGCAATGTTTGACATACAAATACGCATTTCCGAATTCTTTCCTCCACAGCAGAATTCGATGGCATCGTTGAATTGTATCCCGATTAACTAACTGAAGCTCTGTCTTAAGTGTAAATGTTTGCTGAGGTAGCGAAATTTATTTATTGACAGGACGTGCGTCGCATGTCAGGTTTTCAAGGCTGGCACAGGCTCCAGGCCCGTTTGCCTAAGCTACATCCGAAACACTTTCTTCCCAGCATTCGTGGGCCCAAGCTGGGTAGTTGTCTCATTTCAAAATAATTTCATCTGTACACCCAGCATGAAGCGGGTAATTGCTGGAGCAGCATGCATTGTGAAAATTTCGAAAGCGACATTTTTCGTTATTACGAGCCACGCACGTGAACTGTCCAAGTCTTATCCTGCTGTGGCGTAAATGTTTCTTATGGTCACTGCGCGAAACAACACCAGATCCCCGCCCTACACAACTGGTAATATGCACGAAAGATAAAAAACTTGAAACACACATTCTCATGAACGCTTCTGAGCAAAACAGTGAACTTTTCTGAACGCACCAACTCACATAAAAGCCGACCGGCTGGAAACATGCATGATGCCCAAGTATAGGCATGCAAACAACTCATCCACGCCATGCGCGGATTCCTAATGTTGCCTCTTGCACTGGTAGATCATTTATCAGTAGCGTTTGTACCACTCTTTGTGCATTAGGGAAGCAGTCCTTCTGAGCTTAGCCCACCGCAAACGCATCAGTTGTGATTTTTCACTTTGAGAAGAAGTTCTTACAACGCTTGCATTACATGCGTAGTATGAAGAAACCAGTTGAGCATCTCGCCAGCAAAAGCCCTAAACACCGAACAGCTGCAGTCGCCGGAGCGTACTTACCACGGTTCCCGATACAATGCAGACTTCAAGAATTCCTACGACTGCTGGCAACTTTCCCGCCGAATGTCAGACATTAGCGGAAGCGATGAAAGGAGGAAGCTGTGACGCACGCAACTGTTTACAGTTTGCGTTGTGCAACACAGGAGCTGTCGATTCAATAATTTCTGCCAACACGCAGAGGGTGAGTCACATATTCCAGAGTGGGTTGCCGAAAAGGTAAAGCGCCTCAAAGTCTCCGGTGGCTGGAGCTGTTTTTGGTTGCGTATGATCGGGCATGTTTGTTGCCCTGCATAGCAATTCTGCATATGTTCGAAAGAAACTCAGGTAGCAGCTAGTAAAGTATCACTTGTGCCAAATGGAACGAAACAGGCCTCGGGATGGCGTAGAGTTGAGGGAATCTCAGGAGGACGCTCCGGCAATGAAGTTTTTGCTTGCCTCACAATGCATCAGCTGTTGCAACTATCTGCCTGCATTGTGCTAAAGCGGCGTGGAAGCAAAACTGGATTTCCAGAAAGTGTTTGTCCGCAGAATCCATGTGGGTGATTTGGGACCAGCCATGCTGATGCCAAGCATTCCATTGGACATGGTTTTCGGCACAATAGCTGCACTGTTGAAATACATTGCGTGAGGACAGCGTCCTCACGTACCCTATACAGTTTCATGAGTGCTTCTAAAAACGGAGATTAATGAGGACAAACAAATGTGTGAACGCATTCGTCTGCCCTCATTGAACTACTTGT
This sequence comes from Eimeria tenella, assembly GCF_000499545.2. Lineage (NCBI taxonomy): Eukaryota > Apicomplexa > Conoidasida > Eucoccidiorida > Eimeriidae > Eimeria > Eimeria tenella. The sequence goes on from NW_013541844.1 coordinate 242,504, forward strand.
TTGAGAGCATCCACGAAACTGTATCGAGTAGGGCGTCGCGTCCTGCTGCGTTCGAGTCGGCTACGGTTATCTGCATTGCCGGCCTTTGGGGCGCATTTGGGGACAGACTTACGCTGTGGCATTTGTTGCGGGAGTGTGCATCAGATTGATACCAAAAGCAGTCCGGCCTCTTCTGCATCGGGCTGTTTCGCGACAGATGAGCAGAGGCATGGAGTAGTGCACGCACATAGGTGAACGCAAGGGCTTTTCATGCTAGATGAAACGTGTGTAACGAACTGCGATGCTGATGGCCTCATTTTCTCGACTCAATTACTGGACTCGAGCATGGCTCAGTTTACACAGCTCTTCGAAACGACTCTGCGTGTTAGTTTCAGCATCTCAATTGCGTCTGAATAGCGCTGCAACACAGTAGACTTGATTAGTAAGGTCATGGAGCGCTGAGCTGACTAAGCAGCTTCATGGGTATCACTGGAAAGGGGGAGTTTACTTCTAAACGGGGGTCCGCAAAGGTAGGGAGCATTGTGACGGCCGTTCTGCGTCTGATATTCCTTTATACGCCGTATGGTTGGTTCCGAGACGTTGCATTGATTATTGTGTATCGTTGCGTCGTGCACTTGGAAGACCACTCCTGCAGGATGCAAGTAATAACTTCTCTAGCGCAATTTACGAGCATGTTTGAAGGTTCGTTTTTTGGGTTTTCCTCTTTTGCGAGCATGCTGCAAAGTATTCTGGCAAAATTAGCTGTGCTTGCGAATTCCTAAAAGGAGTACGGTAGACGCTTTGCCCACACAACGGGAAGGGCCTATATATAGTCACTTGGTTGAGGTGCGAACCAGCCTTGAAAATAAGCTAGGAAAATCGCTGCAACCTTAATGTATAACATACGCGTCACATACGACAAAAGAAAAACACAACAAGAACGCAAGATTACACCTGACTAGATGATCGTGATTGTGACGATATACAGATACGCATGGGGTCGCCTGCTGCACAGTCGTATCCTTTGCCATCTGGGCCTCTAATACTCACTGTGCACCCTCCAAAGACCCGTTTGGATGCGCGTGCAATGCAGAAGTGACATTTTTTCTTGGATGCGATTTGCAACTTTCGCTTTGTTGGCAAGGCACTCGGTGGTAGGTCGGGTGATTTCAGGGGCTCTCGTGAAGCAAAGTATTGGCGTTACTGGCATTCACAGTCCTGCAGAGCAAACGCATGCATGGCTCGCAGGATTAACCTCGTTGCGCGTCGCACGGCTTGTGACAAGAGGTTAAAGACAAGCACTCCGCTGTGTGTGTGTCAAACGCGGGTGCCTGGTTTCATGTTGGAAAGGCAACGAGCTTCTTCATGTGCTGGAGAAGCAACCTGCTGCTGCACGCGGCAGTCTTCGACAGGAGCACTTCCTGGCCGGTTGTTGCGATGCTAGTTGATCACATCTTCTGTGTGCTCTGCAAATAGCAATTACAGTTGCATGGCCTGATTTTTTGGCACCATGAAGCATTCACTGCTCGTTTTCGGAATGGTTCCTGATGCCTTAGAAGACCTCAGCTGCCCCTGGCTTTCCTCAAGTGGCGCGATGTCTTGCTTCATATTGCATGTAGCGAGCTCGAGGAAATGGCCGACAGCCCGCTGCTGAACTGCATGATGTGACTTAGAACGGTTGCTCTTTACGTCATCTGTTGTATTGGTACGGTTAGTGCTTTCTCCCGCTGAAATGTTGCATCGTTGCAGTAAAGGTGCCCGCGGGGGTCGCTTTTTCAGTTTGCGTAGGCTTTTATTTGGATGCCTAGAATGGGTGGGCGAGTGACATTGGCCTTGAGAACCTATCAGATTCTGGGTGCGTGGTGTGACAAATTTGGCAGACACTAAGATTTTTGAGCGTGCAGCTTGTGGGTCCGAAAACATCTGTTCAAAGAAAGGACGGTTGTTAGGTGAAGGGCAGCAACTTCGCGAGGGCGCGCAGTTGTGTTTTGCTGAAGGTCAGAATGCAGCTTTGCTCGTGAGGCCGACACATTGATCGAACTGTCACGTCTCGAGACACGTAACTTGAGACATCAGACTGGAGCACACTGCAGTACGTGGAAAGGACGTCTACTCACTGCCTGCATGGATGAGTTTGCAGAGAGACGTTTGCGCACGTTTGTGTGGGAATGCCAGTGTCAAAGGCCTGGCAGTGCTTAACCGAGGACAGCATGCATAACTGTGCCTCCCTACTTAATAGACGCAAATCTGCATTTCACAACGAAGTGCACTTGTTCGCCGCTGTGTATGTTGCGTTCGCCTTTGCGGACGTGTGGACGGCATGAAATATAGCCAGCTCGCTTATCTCCTTGCAGGAGGAGCTCGAACGGAAGCGGCGAAGGGGCGAGGCTGTGACGCACGAAACTGTTTACAGTTTGCGTTGTGCAACACAGGAGCTGTCGATTCAATAATTTCTGCCAACACGCAGAGGGTGAGTCACATATTCCAGAGTGGGTTGCCGAAAAGGTAAAGCGCCTCAAAGTCTCCGGTGGCTGGAGCTGTTTTTGGTTGCGTATGATCGGGCATATTTGTTGCCCTGCATAGCAATTCTGCATATGTTCGAAAGAAACTCAGGTAGCAGCTAGTAAAGTATCACTTGTGCCAAATGGAACGAAACAGGCCTCGGGATGGCGTAGAGTTGAGGGAATCTCAGGAGGACGCTCCGGCAATGAAGTTTTTGCTTGCCTCACAATGCATCAGCTGTTGCAACTATCTGCCTGCATTGTGCTAAAGCGGCGTGGAAGCAAAACTGGATTTCCAGAAAGTGTTTGTCCGCAGAATCCATGTGGGTGATTTGGGACCAGCCATGCTGATGCCAAGCATTCCATTGGACATGGTTTTCGGCACAATAGCTGCACTGTTGAAATACATTGCGTGAGGACAGCGTCCTCACGTACTCTATACAGTTTCATGAGTGCTTCTAAAAACGGAGATTAATGAGGACAAACAAATGTGTGAACGCATTCGTCTGCCCTCATTGAACTACTTGTTTGAGAGCATCCACGAAACTGTATCGAGTAGGGCGTCGCGTCCTGCTGCGTTCGAGTCGGCTACGGTTATCTGCATTGCCGGCCTTTGGGGCGCATTTGGGGACAGACTTACGCTGTGGCATTTGTTGCGGGAGTGTGCATCAGATTGATACCAAAAGCAGTCCGGCCTCTTCTGCATCGGGCTGTTTCGCGACAGATGAGCAGAGGCATGGAGTAGTGCACGCACATAGGTGAACGCAAGGGCTTTTCATGCTAGATGAAACGTGTGTAACGAACTGCGATGCTGATGGCCTCATTTTCTCGACTCAATTACTGGACTCGAGCATGGCTCAGTTTACACAGCTCTTCGAAACGACTCTGCGTGTTAGTTTCAGCATCTCAATTGCGTCTGAATAGCGCTGCAACACAGTAGACTTGATTAGTAAGGTCATGGAGCGCTGAGCTGACTAAGCAGTTTCACGGGGATTACTTGGTGGAGGCAATGGACATCGGAGCATGAAACGACCGCTCTGTTATTGATGCCCTTGTTCACGCACTTTGCTATGTAGGAAGAGACCAAAGGTATTCTTTCTAAGCATAGTAGCTTTTTCCCGGGGCAGGCGCGGTTGAAGAAGGTATGACATTTTTCCAGGAACCTAGTTTACTAGCATATTCAGCGGTTATTTCTAGGTTTTCCTTGCATTGCGCGCTTAGCCGAGAGCGGTCCGAATAGTGGTGACCAACCATGGGCACTACCAAAATCGGGTGAGCACAAAGAAGGTATGTTTGAGGCTTACAGAAACTATAGTGAGCTTGTTACTGCAGGCGCCTCTGTAGAAGATGCACTGGCCAATCGCTTGACCAGAGTTCAAAGGTAGGAAACGCGAGTCCTTAGACGAAGCCGAAATTGTCTGCGTGACAAAAAAAAGCACAACAAGAAATGCAAGATTACACCTAACTAGATGGCCCTGACGGTATACAGATACGCATGGGGACTCCTGCTGCACAGTCGTACCCTTTGCAATCTGGGCCTCTAATACTCACTGTGCACCCTCCAAAGACCCGTTTGGATGCGCGTGCAATGCAGAAATGACATTTTTTCTTGGATGCGATTTGCAACTTTCGCTTTGTTGGCAAGGCACTCGGTGGTAGGTCGGGTGATTTCAGGGGCTCTCGTGAAGCAAAGTATTGGCGTTACTGGCATTCACAGTCCTGCAGAGCAAACGCATGCATGGCTCGCAGGATTAACCTCGTTGCGCGTCGCACGGCTTGTGACAAGAGGTTAAAGACAAGCACTCCGCTGTGTGTGTGTCAAACGCGGGTGCCTGGTTTCATGTTGGAAAGGCAACGAGCTTCTTCATGTGCTGGAGAAGCAACCTGCTGCTGCACGCGGCAGTCTTCGACAGGAGCACTTCCTGGCCGGTTGTTGCGATGCTAGTTGATCACATCTTCTGTGTGCTCTGCAAATAGCAATTACAGTTGCATGGCCTGATTTTTTGGTACCATGAAGCATTCACTGCTCGTTTTCGGAATGGTTCCTGATGCCTTAGAAGACCTCAGCTGCCCCTGGCTTTCCTCAAGTGGCGCGATGTCTTGCTTCATATTGCATGTAGCGAGCTCGAGGAAATGGCCGACAGCCCGCTGCTGAACTGCATGATGTGACTTAGAACGGTTGCTCTTTACGTCCTCTGTTGTATTGGTACGGTTAGTGCTTTCTCCCGCTGAAATGTTGCATCGTTGCAGTAAAGGTGCCCGCGGGGGTCGCTTTTTCAGTTTGCGTAGGCTTTTATTTGGATGCCTAGAATGGGTGGGCGAGTGACATTGGCCTTGAGAACCTATCAGATTCTGGGTGCGTGGCGTGAGATTTTTGAGCGTGCAGCTTGTGGGTCCGAAAACATCTGTTCAAAGAAAGGACGGTTGTTAGGTGAAGGGCAGCAACTTCGCGAGGGCGCGCAGTTGTGTTTTGCTGAAGGTCAGAATGCAGCTTTGCTCGTGAGGCCGACACATTGATCGAACTGTCACGTCTCGAGACACGTAACTTGAGACATCAGACTGGAGCACACTGCAGTACGTGGAAAGAACGTCTACTCACTGCCTGCATGGATGAGTTTGCAGAGAGACGTTTGCGCACGTTTGTGTGGGAATGCCAGTGTCAAAGGCCTGGCAGTGCTTAACCGAGGACAGCATGCATAACTGTGCCTCCCTACTTAATAGACGCAAATCTGCATTTCACAACGAAGTGCACTTGTTCGCCGCTGTGTATGTTGCGTTCGCCTTTGCGGACGTGTGGACGGCATGAAATATAGCCAGCTCGCTTATCTCCTTGCAGGAAGAGCTCGAACGGAAGCGGCGAAGGGGCGAGGCTGTGACGCACGAAACTGTTTACAGTTTGCGTTGTGCAACACAGGAGCTGTCGATTCAATAATTTCTGCCAACACGCAGAGGGTGAGTCACATATTCCAGAGTGGGTTGCCGAAAAGGTAAAGCGCCTCAAAGTCTCCGGTGGCTGGAGCTGTTTTTGGTTGCGTATGATCGGGCATATTTGTTGCCCTGCATAGCAATTCTGCATATGTTCGAAAGAAACTCAGGTAGCAGCTAGTAAAGTATCACTTGTGCCAAATGGAACGAAACAGGCCTCGGGATGGCGTAGAGTTGAGGGAATCTCAGGAGGACGCTCCGGCAATGAAGTTTTTGCTTGCCTCACAATGCATCAGCTGTTGCAACTATCTGCCTGCATTGTGCTAAAGCGGCGTGGAAGCAAAACTGGATTTCCAGAAAGTGTTTGTCCGCAGAATCCATGTGGGTGATTTGGGACCAGCCATGCTGATGCCAAGCATTCCATTGGACATGGTTTTCGGCACAATAGCTGCACTGTTGAAATACATTGCGTGAGGACAGCGTCCTCACGTACTCTATACAGTTTCATGAGTGCTTCTAAAAACGGAGATTAATGAGGACAAACAAATGTGTGAACGCATTCGTCTGCCCTCATTGAACTACTTGTTTGAGAGCATCCACGAAACTGTATCGAGTAGGGCGTCGCGTCCTGCTGCGTTCGAGTCGGCTACGGTTATCTGCATTGCCGGCCTTTGGGGCGCATTTGGGGACAGACTTACGCTGTGGCATTTGTTGCGGGAGTGTGCATCAGATTGATACCAAAAGCAGTCCGGCCTCTTCTGCATCGGGCTGTTTCGCGACAGATGAGCAGAGGCATGGAGTAGTGCACGCACATAGGTGAACGCAAGGGCTTTTCATGCTAGATGAAACGTGTGTAACGAACTGCGATGCTGATGGCCTCATTTTCTCGACTCAATTACTGGACTCGAGCATGGCTCAGTTTACACAGCTCTTCGAAACGACTCTGCGTGTTAGTTTCAGCATCTCAATTGCGTCTGAATAGCGCTGCAACACAGTAGACTTGATTAGTAAGGTCATGGAGCGCTGAGCTGACTAAGCAGCTTCATGGGTATCACTGGAAAGGGGGAGTTTACTTCTAAACGGGGGTCCGCAAAGGTAGGGAGCATTGTGACGGCCGTTCTGCGTCTGATATTCCTTTATACGCCGTATGGTTGGTTCCGAGACGTTGCATTGATTATTGTGTATCGTTGCGTCGTGCACTTGGAAGACCACTGCCGCAGGATGTATGCAACGAACTCACTATCGTAAATCCTTGGCGCATTTCACAGTTTTCTGGGTGTTTTTCGGTTTGGGAATTTTGTTTGCTACTCCAAAGCGGTTTCGAAGCACTACTAGATCTTAGAAAGGTCGTTCAATCCAAAGGATGTGCGTTTCAGGCTCAGAGCGTGGTTTGGCGACGTTATTCTCAATAGTGGATTTGACGAACAAGCATCCACCAATCTCTGCGAATGGTGCTCCGGGGGAGCCCTGGCATCCCATTTCAAAAGGATGTGCCATACACACTAGAAAAATATATATGGGGAAATTGCAGTGCTGCTGCGGAGAGTACCTCGGACTAGATGTGAGCGACGGCACATGGATATGTCCCGTGTCGCCCGCTGGACTGTCATCCTTTTCTAGCAGCGGCTTTAATGCTCGCTCAAAACTCGACTGGATTTTTATCAGCTGGCCACGTTTTCCACAAATGATATTCCTGTTTTTGGCACTGGCTGTAGCTTTGCTCCGTTGGAATAGCATACGGTAGCTTACTGGATGATTAATGGGACTGTCGTGAAGCAACAACGTGATATCATCTGCACCACCGGTCCTCCACAGCGTGCATACGGAAGTGCTGGACTGAAGAAAAGTTCGTGCGTTATTTTTATCCACAAAATAATGCTAAATCCACTTTCCGCGTCGAGAGATTCAAAATAGTATCTTGGTGTCTTTCTGCAAAGACAGTGTAATTAAGAAACGGACGCGCCCATCCCTAGCAGAGAACATTGTTTTGTCATCGTTGAAAGACTGTCTTAGTTTGTCATGTCTTCTCGGTGCTTTCCTAGTAACAGCTACTTTTCGTGACATGTTTTGGCGCCATGAAGCATTCATTGCTCGTTTTAGGAATGGTTCCTGATGCCTTAGAAGGCCTCAGCTGCCTCTGGCTTTCCTCAAGTGGCGCTATGTCTTGCTTCATATTGCTTGTAGCGACTTTTAGGGAATGACCAGACAGCCCGGTGCTGAACTGATGTGGCTTAAAACGGTTGTTCTTTAAGTCCTCTGTTGTATTGGTACGGTTAGTGCTTTTCTCGCGCTAAAATGTTGCGTCGTCGCAGTAAATGCGCCCACAGAGGTTTATTTTTGCAGCAGCGTTGGGGTTTTTGTTTGATGCCTAGCATGCATGGCCAAGGGCCATGGGCCACGAGGATCCCTAAGATTGTTGGTACGAGGTGAGACAATTCGGCATAGCATCCAGGTAGCCGGAAAAGCAGGAGGTAGGCCACAAACATCTGCTCAAAAGGAAAAGGCATCAAAAATATGATAGTTACAAGCTGCAGGGCAGCAACTTCGCGAGGGCGCGCAGTTGTGTTTTGCTGAAGGTCAGAATGCAGCTTTGCTCGTGAGGCCGACACATTGATCGAACTGTCACGTCTCGAGACACGTAACTTGAGACATCAGACTGGAGCACACTGCAGTACGTGGAAAGAACGTCTACTCACTGCCTGCATGGATGAGTTTGCAGAGAGACGTTTGCGCACGTTTGTGTGGGAATGCCAGTGTCAAAGGCCTGGCAGTGCTTAACCGGGGACAGCATGCATAACTGTGCCTCCCTACTTAATAGACGCAAATCTGCATTTCACAACGAAGTGCACTTGTTCGCCGCTGTGTATGTTGCGTTCGCCTTTGCGGACGTGTGGACGGCATGAAATATAGCCAGCTCGCTTATCTCCTTGCAGGAGGAGCTCGAACGGAAGCGGCGAAGGGGCGAGGCTGTGACGCACGAAACTGTTTACAGTTTGCGTTGTGCAACACAGGAGCTGTCGATTCAATAATTTCTGCCAACACGCAGAGGGTGAGTCACATATTCCAGAGTGGGTTGCCGAAAAGGTAAAGCGCCTCAAAGTCTCCGGTGGCTGGAGCTGTTTTTGGTTGCGTATGATCGGGCATGTTTGTTGCCCTGCATAGCAATTCTGCATATGTTCGAAAGAAACTCAGGTAGCAGCTAGTAAAGTATCACTTGTGCCAAATGGAACGAAACAGGCCTCGGGATGGCGTAGAGTTGAGGGAATCTCAGGAGGACGCTCCGGCAATGAAGTTTTTGCTTGCCTCACAATGCATCAGCTGTTGCAACTATCTGCCTGCATTGTGCTAAAGCGGCGTGGAAGCAAAACTGGATTTCCAGAAAGTGTTTGTTTGCAGAATCTCGTGCGTAAATTGAGGCCATTCATGTTCCATGGAAACAGGTACGATACTGCGCGAAAGCGCTGTGCCTGTCTTGGCGCGTCTTTTGTGTGGGTTCGTCGATGTCATCTGTTTGGAAACGCTTACTCAGAAATAATGCGGTCGAGGCGAATTCTTTTGAATGCTCTGCACAGGCAACCTCCCGTATTCAGCCAGCGGCTGAACCTACTGACTGTTACCGTTGTTCCCTTATTGCTGTTTCCGTGAGGTGCTGTCGTTTCTGCTTGCGGGTGCGATTATTGTATTCGCACAAAAGCCGGATCGGCTCTGGTATATGTATTGGTATATGGGGTGATCACAAAAGAGTTTTTCTTGAGCGCCACAGCAAGTATGTTTTGTGAAGGCAGATGAGCTTAGCCATTGGGAGGTCAGGTTCTTTTTGAAGCAGTGCTTGCGTTTATTTACTTTAATCGGTGTTTTGCAGTTATTTAATGCTTGAGTTGGTGCCCGAGCGTCTGTCCCAAATACTCCAATTTTTATCAGCTTAAACGCGAAAATTGGTCTGTTCTTGAATAATGCCGGTTTCTTCTATCATTCATTTTAGCGATTACCTGCAGCAGCTATTCTATTGGACGTTTTCCTCCTCACGTTCTGGTGTGTTGACGACAGAGTGTTTTTTCTACTCTGTTGTATGCAGCTTGTTGTTCATTGTAGTGCAGTGAGAGCCCTCAAAACGCGGGATCTCAGTTTTGTGATGAGCGGAGAATGAGAAACTGCCTTAGCTTGTGCCACTACGGTATGTTACCTTGCGCAGCTCCTGTCCCTTCAGCTGGTGAGTTGGACACGCATAGATCCTGCACCAGAAGGAAGTCGCATGCGCAACCTTTAGCTCTCAACGCTTTTATGTGCAGAATGCAGCACTATTATTAAATATGACAGAATTTCTGCGTTCGACAACGCTTAGTTGTTCGGCACTGGCTCGATATGAGTACTGCGTTTGCAGGTCCCGTCTTGGAACCAGTTAACTAGCCGTATTTTTTTTTAGCGGCCATCTTGCCATACTTCCTTTCCGGCGCACTGTGCACAGGCCACGCATTCTTCTCTTACCTATTAATCTGCACCAAGACTTCAAAAGGATACGTTTCTTCTTTGTGGAACCGTCAAGCACATAGAGTTGCACCTTTGCGTTGCAGGGAGTCAGTTAGCGAGGGACATATTTGCGTGTGCTAATGTGTGAGGCTTGCATTATTGAGCTTTGTATATTATTTTCGGAAGAGTCAACTCCATCTTCGTTGTTTGTCTTTCGTTGTCGTTTTGTAACGTATTCTATCAAGTTTCTTACTACATTGTTTTCTTTTATTGCTTCGTGTCAGCTCCCTGTTGCTCATTGCGCCTTCTTTCCTGGGCAAAAGCATGGTCGCAGTCACATCCTCCACTTCGCCTTATCAAAGTAATTCACGAAATATAATTCCTTTCAGTGATTGTTCCGGTCACAAGTTTTGCCACGGAAAGCAACTTGCAAAAGCCATCACAATTAAACGAATTTGTTCGCAGCTCGATGGGAGACAAGAAAAACATGACTACAAGACTGTGAGTACTATAATTCCTAGACGATGGGGTAAAAACTTGAAAAGACATTAAATTGTGAAGTGCGGCAGTATGAAAAATCCAACGAGGACTGTTGCGTGAAGTGCGATCAAATCCGTTGATGCCACTGTACCTTACTTGTAGGTGAAATATTTCCTTAATTTACTGTGGGCTGAGGTCGAGTAGCCGTGCTTCGAGGAGAATGCTATTTGTTCGCTTGCAGTCGTCTACGTCAATATGTCACAAGGGGTGCACACTGTTCGGTCAAGTGCTTCCCGCATAAATAATTGCGACTTGGTGGAAACACACCATTTTCTCATAAGCATACTGGGGTTCGAGACACTTGAGAAGCAGAGCAGCAACTGATACAATGCTTTTATAATACACGTTTGCCTCTGCGTGTCATTCGTGAGCATACTAGAAAATGAGATACTTCAAAAACGCAGAAACAGCTAATAGAATGCAGTTACAAAGCAACGGCATGCCTTGTTTGTCGACCTATAGGAATTCTAGCCTCCCGCGACTATGTCGTCCGTCTTAATAGATCGTGCGTGTTTAGGATTTCATGAAAGTGCTGTTCTGTCATCGTTGCCTCTGTCAGTGCGAGGAAAAAATTCTTATATGCAAGTTTACCTTGATGCCAGATTCGTTAGCCCGACTTGACGCTGTTTATTTTATTTTCCTTTCGTGGCTGCTGCATGTGTTCTCCCGGGGTATCGTATCGTATCCCAGTCTTCCTCACCTTGAAACGTCGACCTTACGAACCACCTTGCGGTGTAAGGAACTGTTTACAACAATAGCTAGTGCGTCAGCTCATTTGGTTGGCTTTGCAGTTAGAGACAAATTGCACAAATACGTTGGCGTATCGTGTGATATTCAACTATTTTTGGACTTTGCGAGACTTGGGAAGGCCGGATAATACATTAGCAGATTACCGTTTAAACGCTTCTCGGAATTCGACGCAAATGACATAGTCTGTGTTTTCCACTCTAGTTGGCTCGTGAAGGGCAAGCTGCGCCATGTATTTTTTTTTTCAGCTGATGATGCGTTTATGCTCAACACCTGAGTGCAGCCACATGTAATTAAAAGCATACGGCCTCGTTGCAGCAACAGAAGGTGCAGAAGTGGGCTTCAGATTTGCTTTTCCACGTTCCAACTTATGTGCACACTTCATGCAGCACGCATATCTAATTATCAGTGACAATGGATCGCGCAGCATGTATGTTAGATGAACTACTTAGAATTAGCATGCAAAGAGTACACATTCGAGTGAGAAATGAGATATCGAAGTTTGCCACGTTACCCAGATGCTCACAAGAAAATATATCTGAAGATACTTTTGGAGAGAACAACGGCAGCAGCAACGTTGAAGTGAAGCTGTAGTGGTAAATGCATGCCACCCCAACGGACAACCTTTTATGCTAGCACGCTTTTGTCTGGGTGAAAACACTTGGGCAGCATATTCCCGACGAGCGGAGCAGAACACCACATTCGTAAGCACTGAAAGAAAACCGTTTCTACATTGTGCTATAACATATTTACATGATATTTTAAAGCACACTATGAGTTGCCGGTGAGAATAAGTTTTCCGGTGAGAATACGTTCTCCGCAACGATATTCGCGGGGCATTCCACAGTCCGTACGTCCCCTAGGGGCATTCCATATTGCGTTTGGTTTATACTTTCAGTGAAGATGGAAAACTTTACGTTTTCGATGAACACAATGCTTCGGACTCTGGTCCAGCACTCGTTACAACGTTTTATTTGTTTTTGCTCTTCAAAATCAGGCATAAACGTTTTCTTGATCTTGTCCAAGTTGTTTGCGTTTTTTTTGTGTATTTTATGGCCCTGTTAATGCTTCAAGACAGATTGAGCCTTTTTGTTTTGTGGACTGCCATGTCTGGTCATTTGCTTCATGTCCCAGTAAAAGTCGCGCTATTTTAATGTGTTTTGGCCGGACGTTTTGTTCTAGCAGGATGTGCGACCCATAAGATGGCTTTTCTGTGGATGTTGGTGCACCGATAACCGTGAAGGCATCTGTTGGGCAGCTGACGCAACACTAAGACAATATTGCAGGAAACAATCACAGTGACAGTGGGTTGCTTACAAACAGCCTGTTCTGCTTGGGCATTGGATTTCAACAGGCTGCTGAAGGTAGCAGAAGCTCACAATCGTGCATTTGGGACAATGTATCATTCTCTTGGGGACGCATGGCAACTCTTGCTCGGAACATACCTTGCCACCTGATAAACATAATGCATTTGGTTCGGCGGTTCAAAGGAATCTAAATTTTTAACATGACAAACTAAGAGGCTGTAGATTTCCTGAGCCCCACTCTTACTTTGGCGGCGAAAGGATGCCCGTTTCACAAAGCGGAACAACTAGCATCGTTATAGATAACACACACCCTTCCAACTAAGAGTACAGCAGTGGAGAGGTCAAAGCCCTACCCATCCTGGCAGGGGGTAAGCTACAGGCGGAGTTATATAAAATAAGCATATAAAAATAAGCATAAGAATAAGCATATTGTTAGAGGGCTGCGTGAGTTTTTGCATGAATAGCAACTCGCGTAATGGTGTGGTAAACTCTGCATTCGGAGCGCATTCTGGTGGCGTAGGAAAAGGTTTCGAAGACAAGTTCATGTCTGATACTATCTAAATAAAGAAAAAATTTAATTACCTTGATAGAATGTGCAGTGCTGCAAATGCGTTACTTAGTTATGGCGCTCTATGACAAAAACTGCCACATTTGGTGTACGGCACGGCGCATGATGCTGTTTGCCCTTGCCAGAACTTGCCGAACGCATGGCTCTACACATTTCACGCCATAGCTGTAGGTGTGGTTGCACAAGGATATTTCCTTACTCTTGCTACCAGCCTGTGCGTCAAATCTGTCATATGTAAAACAGCGTCATGGTGCTTCAGTAATGGCGGTATATGGAGCCTGCCTTTTATCTGCTGCAGGAGCCTGGTGGCTGCGTGTGACTCTGTTGTAAACTCTGTTGACCAACATCATTTTCACTAGTTTGTTGTGGGCACTCGGCGTGATTTGATTCAAGGTTTCTCTGTCTTTTATGGGAAATGTTTCCTTGTGGCCTCGGTTGTACTGCAAGTTTGGCTTGCCAACATCTCCTTAATGTAGCTCCAGAGTTATCTTCTTTGAACGTAAAGCCTCTCACAAATCAAACACCTCGCTGCGCTAGAGACCAGGTCCCAAGCGATTCTAAGTGCATGTTGCCTTGTCAAAATGCGTACGCAGTAAATTGACTCGTTTGCGCAGAAGCCGTGCCTGCATGCCAATGCACAATGCCCCTGGTGCCGCAGGAAGTTCGTGGAATGGGCCACTGAACAAATGCACAGCTACAATTAAAGAGGCTCACATGTTAAGATAGCGTTGCAGCAACTGCAATAGGGGCGAGGTTCACTGTCAAGAGCGCTATTTCCGTTTTGAGACTCAGAGCAAAGCAACAGCCCAAAGCCGCATACTTCTTCGCAATATGAGGACTTGTGCGATTCTCACGTCTTTGCTACTCAATAAATGCAGCGGACAGTGATATTCGAATAACTGTCTTTACCATTATATCCCACATTTTTCACCATGTGAATTTTACGGCTCACCAAGTGTGTGCACTTTCGTTCCGCATCGCTTGCGCAGCGCGCATCACTTTTGTGTGACTTCTTCCAGTGCATTTGAATGTCTGTAGCCCATGCTTTTAAATGCGAATCTCAAACAGTCTGGTCTGGCTCATTCTCCTGAAGGAGCTTGCTTCGCGGTTTCACTCTATCATTTTGTGTCGTCTTTCGACGCCCATTGTTGCCGCACCCAGAAGATTTACGCGTGTAGCAGGGAGTGCGGCCTTTGAGAACAATACACATACACCGATTTTGTTCGTAAAGAATAACTATGTAATGCAATAGGTGACATAATGATTCTCAAGATGCGTTCGAAAGGTAGTGCTATCCGTAGTTAACAATATCTCTAAAGATGACTAAGTTGCATGGATGGTGACGTTTTTCTTGGATGGTTGATGTTGCCTGCGAATCGTAAGAAGGGTTGTGTGCTACGTTGAGAACGTTTCGAATTTTTCAGTAGCTGTGTCGCCCATTCTTTTCATGCGAGTAGTGTCGTGGATTCCTTATGGTAGTGTGCAATTTACTTACTTGAATTCGCACCACAGCCGCTGCATCTCTGAAGTTTCCAGTGTACACGAAAAGCATTTGCTGTTCGCGCAAAGGGGTAAGACAGCGTGAATCGCAACTGGATAAGACGTAAACAATTGTGTTCCTGTGCGTTCTTCTTCGGGTGAGAGGAAATGAGTTAAGCATGATTGCACAAACATTTAGATCGTACGTGCAATCAGGCACAACAAAACTAGATTTCACCTAGGCACGAAAAGCTAATAATAAGACCAGTACACATTTCCTGGGGAAAAGGCCTATACACCGCTTGATTCGTTTAGGCATAGAATCCCCTCGATTTTGTAACTGGCAAGTCAAATTTCGCGTAACGCTCGCTGCTACGTGAGTGCTGGGTGACTCGCCATTCGTAGTCTCTACCTGGACTACGCGTCGTCTATTGATAGACTGCGATGGCTGAAGTGAGCTGCATGCATTGTGCGGTTCTGCATATTGCAAATTGAAGATGCCCCATACGATCCTTGAATTAGATCCCATCAAGATTCTTTTTGTGTAAAGGGAATATCTTTCAAAGGTACTGATGGGCTTGCTCAATACTTCAATTTGCGACGTTACAACTGAAAGAAAGCCGGATGTAAATTTTCTGAAGAAAAGACATACCAATCGAGTCAATGCTGAGGCCGAAAGCTGTTGTTGCCAGTGTTCATTTACTCACAAGGATGTGTGTCAAATCAGGGAAAATCAAAGTGAAGGATTGTTCAATGACAATCCAACCTCCGCAGTTCTGTATTGCTTTTGTTGTGTTCCTATAATGCCGATTATCCTTGCTGCTTTTCATTGACACCGGTGCTATGTGCAGATGCCTTGTTAGAGGTGTTAAGCTTTTCCTTTTGTATGCTGAAAAATGTTCTGGCGTCCTGCCAGGCGGTCATAGCCTCCACATAAAATAAAAAAAGGCTTGTACTTTTACTGCTATCATCCTGTTCTTGGAGGTTTCACGTCAGTCTTGGAAGGATGGCCGTTTCTTGGCGCTTTCTTTCAGCGGCTACTTTCATCTCGAAGAAAATCCGTAAGGCTTGGTGTCGGTCTTCTCAGTGTACTTTCCCATTGCATGCTCAGCAAGCTAACTGTCCCCCTGTTTCATTGAAAAACCCCATCAGAAAATGAATCCGTCTTTATCCAAAGAGCGTGCGCAAATGCCTATGCCATTCGGTTGTGCGAATAGATTACATTACTGGAAGATTTGTAACCATTAGCACTTTCCAGACCCATAAGCGAAACGAATGCATGCATTTGCAGTCTTGAGTGGGGTCCAGTACAATTCTACATTGGTAGGGTGCCTTTAAGCACAGGATGAGAGGACATACACAGGCTTTAAGCGCTGTGTTATCCGGTCGTTCAATTAGCTTTACCTACTACAGTGGCAGTGGTTCGGTATGAATCGCAGTGCTCACTTCTGTGATCAAGCACTACGATTCATACCCAGCCATGACCACTACACTGTGCATAACGAACACATCAACGACGGCATCGACGTTCTAGGTTGCACCATTGTCTGCTTCATGTTTATTCTGTTGAGGTTGTAGTATAATATACACTCTATGGATGCTTGGGCGTGCTATGCCAGCTTGTGAGTGGGACAAACGCTGTGTGATTTTCAAAATGAGGGGACGCTTTGTGTGGAAATAGGCACAGTCAAGACACTTTGTTTGCTACTGAAGACTTTGCGTGTGCATTCGAAGCTTTAGCACGTTGGTCCTCACACCAGGCCACTTTATACAGTGACCAAAATCAGATTTTTCATTGTGCATGAATTCCGGGGCAAAACGTTTCAGTGACCAAGTTTAATTTTTTTACGGACCAAAATGTGTTTAACGAGAAGCAGTATCCCACGTCACGTCTACAAAAGCTCAAGCGTCCTTTTTTTGCGCTATTATTGTTTGATCCACCACGCACAGGGTTTGCGCCCTGTGCTGCAAAGGGCGGCTAAAATACAATTTCTCATACCTGTTTGCAATGATTATTTTGCAGAAAGCCATGAATCGGCACACGTTTGCCTTCAGCGATCGGCTTTTCTTGGCCTGCTCTGTTTGTGAATCTTTGCACTGCTGCTTCCAAAACTAAAACACTTTTGCAGCAAGTACGTTTAGCCAGCGACTTCTGAACGCTATCAACTACAGTTAGTGATAAGTTGCACATGGTGTGGGACTCAGCATAAAATCTTTGCTGAAGCCTACGAGGAAAGCTGCTACTTTAGGGTTTTGGTTACGGGGAAGCAGGAAATTTCGACCAAATATTCTTTTAGTACATGGCGAAATTCGTAAATCGCGCTGGTTGATGTGAACAATCTTGATACTGCACTGTGTGCCTGCTCAATTTGCAAAACGATTGCTCAAGTCTGAAACGGAAATTAAGAAAACACTGTTGCTGCTGTCCACTGGATCTTGTTTTATGGAAGCTTGGAGACAGAATCGTTAGTAAGCACCAAGTACATTTGGACGATGACCCCATGCCCACATGATGCTCTTCATGACACATCCAATATAGTTGCACACTTCCATTTCGTCCGGCTTTTACAAACTCAACCGCAGGTCTGCAATAAGTGTATTAGCCGCAACATACTCAATTAACCATGAACAAATGCGCAAGTCGCAATACTGGCTTTCTAGAAAGGTCGCATGGAATCGGCTGGAGGTATTTTAATATTTACGATTGCGTTTTGAGGTAATAAATGCCAAGCGGCGACCGGCGCATGCATAACACACGAGGGACCATGCAAGAAAGTGCCATTGGTGGTACGTCGTCATCTTCATGATCTTTTCAGCGCCAAGCGCATCTTCAATAACAGTTTGTGCGCGACAGGCTTTCACTAACCGATCACATACACCAAATGGAAGAGATAAACGTATGCTTACGTATGGCCTTTTGTGGTCCGTAGGTTATCGTTTTTGCGTTTGTTAGCTATGCTGAAAGCAAGCATATGAGCACGAGGTGTGCGCTGTGGAACGACTGAGTATGTGGGCCAAAAGCGAGTTCTTTACAGTGTAAGGTTCACCGACTTGCTTGACAGCTTAGGATTCCTACCGGCTATGTGGCATCGCTACTGATGTAATGGAAACGCAAGGCCACAAGAGCATGCCCCTTTCACACCTATTCATGATAGGCTCGAAGCGAAGTCTGCGACAGAACTGCTTTTTCCTAATCTGTCCCTCGACCAGCAACCTGGGACTGTATTTTCTGCTAGATAGTGTGTTGGCAGACCTGAATGAGCCACGGAAAACGAGACACTAAGCGAGTTGTTTAAGGAGGTGACCCTTGCAGACATGTGCATGTACAGTTGTGGATTGACACCATTTGTGCATTCGCCCTGCATAGTAGCGTGACCAGCAAAGCAGTACCAAATGTTTCGTATTGCGCAATGCCTTTTCATCCGGCCAAACTAGACATTAAACGCTGTGCCGTGAAGTAAATATATTTGTACTTATCCAGCAAATCGAAATTTACCCACCGTACTGCATATTTCTGCAGAGGAATTTGCATAAAAGTTGCTTCATATAATTATGGTGAGAAATCACTCCATTGTCGTGTTTTCATCCAATCTGTAAATCAGCACTAGCAAACTGATGCTCGTGAGCGTATGCATGACTTTAGCCTACTATGTAATGGTTCTTGAATTGCTGCGGTAAACACAGGCGCCTAAAGATTGTGACAGGAAGGTCCGTAGGTACGGCTACGCAGAAACAGATAAAGTGTAAGAATGAATGATTGCTGTGCTAGTTAGTGCGCCCTCTAGTTTTGCCAATGAACCTAGGCATCTACAACGAACACTACAAACAGCAGCACGTGCAAAGCTACCTTGTTCCTCGCACTTTGTCTAGGTCGCTTATATGAAACTTGCAGATGCTTGGACTATCAGGCGTTATGTAATATCTGTGCTGCTCTGTTATCTGATGGCGACTCACGAAGTCGTTCTAAAGAGTTTGCATGCTTGTTCCCTAGTACGTTGCTGCTTTGTACTAATATCCACAATGAAATGCTGCCACTTGTTACAGTCGCGATGCGAACAACGAGACACGCTGTGGTTCCGCGCTCCAATAGTAAATGTGTTCACGCTGAAAACGAATTTGTGCGAAAGACTCCACCACCTTTCCCAATTTATGGGCCACGCTTCATGCATTTTGATCTCGTGATTTTTCAGGTAGTAATTCACATATGCCGAACCGTGCAACGACACGCAGTGGCTATGTTATATGCAGCAAGGGGAGACTGCTTAATGAGCACTCAGCACTACATTCTACTTGTCGAGATAGGAGTGTCTGGATGTTCCTCTAAATCATCTTGGTAGGACGCTAGACTGGGAGCTGTAACGCGTCGATACCCGCTATGCGTTTCTCGAGCATGCCACGTGGATCATGCCGGGTGGTCATCCGGTTTGCACTAAGTGTGTGGACGTGCTATTAGTTGCATGTTGATAGGACTATTGGTAACTAAAGACATTAGGTTCTTTGATGTTAAGCGTGATCAGTTATTCTGCAAAATGAAACACAAAATGCATCGAGCGCTGCTGCGCTGGGTTCTCTTTGCCCTAGTCTCTGAGGTTAGCAAGCTTGCAGACCTGCGAGCTACTTTTCCTCAATTTGAACTAATCGCAGGAGACCGAAGGATTTCTCATCATTTTGCTCTGGAGACCAATAACTGTTTGAAAAACATTTTCTTGCTGCAGGCTCATGACACCTGTTGTGTAGTGCTGCAGAATGTTTGAAGGAACAAAGGAGACCGTTTGCGAGGACAGGAAGTAAGCCACGCGTCGCACATCAGGTGAAGTTTATCGTTATTAACCAGATCAAGCTGACGTTCCTGTACATGCAAGCACAAGCGTATGGCTGTAAAGTATGCGGTTGCTCCAAACTTTTAAAAGGTTTGAACGCCTAACTGAATGTTCGAATGACACATTGTATCATCCCGATAATACGTTACAACAAGTATTAGCTGCTTTCCATTTATCTAGGTGCTCTCCCTTGAGGCATGCCTGCCTTGAAGGGCCAATGATATAAAGAAATAACGTGTTTTTTTTTCAGTTACTGCAATCTAGAGTTGCGCAATTATGCAGGGTAGGATTGCTCCTGCTTTGCCGATAAAGCACCAGAACATACCGGATAACAAGGGCCACCTAGTTGAGGCTGCGAATTTTGTTTCTGTCTCGTTCGTATATCCGCTTCACCTGCATGCTTTCCCGCAGCTACCGATTGAAACTGCCAGTTCGTGAGCTTCTACAACATTCAGATACGTTTAACAACCGCAAAGCGTTGCATGTAGGAGAGCGCACGAATTTGTGTGCCGGAACCTCGGTGGGCACAAAATTTCTTCAGTCGTGAAAAGTGCCATCTTTTGCTGCTGTGAAACGTGCCATGCGCGGATCGTCTGGCGGCCGATATCTGCTCACATCCTTCAACAATCTTGAAAGCATGCTCAATTTGTTCTTGACGAGGGTATTGCACTCACCGCTCTTGGTTATCGATTATTTACCCCTTCATGCGTCATTTTTCTTGATTTGAGCGTCATTATCAGCGCACACGTACGATGAAATACAGCTAACCGTCAGGGAATCCGAGTTAAACCAGCGTATCTTGCACGCTACCCAACCTTCTAGTGCGTACGCTACACATGCAGCCCTGAGCGTTGATTGGAGCCACTACACGCGGCACATGCACAATACCATTCAACGCTCTACGTTTTGCTTTGATCAGTCATCGGGCTATACGTTGAAAGACAGAATGATTGCGAGTGGAATCCACTGTACTTGATTGAATATTTGAATTCAAAGGGTGCTCATAAGCTCTGTACATTTCTTATTGGTGCATTTACTTAGGCGCCACATATTGTGCAAATCGCGTCATGAGGCATCATTCAGCCTTTCTAGTGTCGAAAAGTTCGAGTCCAGAGGCGCTGCAGCTGGAACTTGCTTCCGCGTTAACTTGTCAAATGTTCAATTCATAAATAAGAAAAGATTACTTGCATCCACGAGCTAACAACATTTTGGAAGTTGATTTCATACCACGAAAAATGATTCTTTCGGAATTTAGAACGTGGGTTGCCCAACGTCGACGCATGAAAAGAATTTTTTCCACTCATACCGCCGTAATAGCCGCAAATTACATAGCTAACGACAAAAACTTATTTCCACCCAAAATTAATCAATGTAAAAAAAACTGTTGGTCTGCGGTGATAGGAAATGCCTTCCTATTGGCTATAAGCAATTCGCCCTGCATAAAATATTTTAGTTGTGTCACTAGTTGTGGACAGGAAATACTGCAGAATGACTATGTTGAGTCAGTTGCTAGTATGTGCTGCTCAATTATGATTGGCAATAGAACTGTGTCTCAACCAATGTGATTTGCCGTTATTACGTAGGCGGTTTGAAATGCTCTAAAAGAATTCTTCTACCGCGCAGCAGCATTCCTGGATGGGTATTCGGATGTTGCAGTGTCTGCTGGGCCCACTTGTCTCATACCTTTTTCAGGAAGTGTGCTCTGCACATTATGGGACTAGGAAGAATAGAGTGCAGTATCGCATTCTGACTTTGCATGCAAGGAGTCCTCAGTACGCAACGACGAGCGAAATGCAGCATATCTGCCCCAAGTTACACAGCATAATAGTTCACGCAGGGTCGTATCCTACATACGCTTCACATAGACACACACATTTCGGCCTCTTTTGGTCTAGGCAGCTCTGCAGGACAGTATGGGCGAAAGTACGCATTAAGTACTGCGTGGTGCTTTCGTAAGCGCCGTCACGCGTTATGCACGCTTTATGCATATGTACAATTGCTACTAGTCCCTCGGTGTGCCATGAAGAAAGTGTGCTCCCGAGTATACTTGACACCGCCAGCGCGCCTATAGGCAAAGACGCCAGTAGACGAGTCTTATGTAAGCATCATTTATTGTAGCTCTAAGTAACCTGCCATCTATACCAATCTTTCGGGCGGAAGCAACCGCTTTTTTTGTCGTGATGCCGTCTGGATAGAAGGGCGATGCTCGCTGATAGGGCATTACTAAAGCGTTGAGAATATATCTTTTGCCACAATGCATTCGGACTATTGTATACTGCGCTAATAAAAAGACATTATACTTGCAGCTGCACGCATAAGTGCCGAGACGTTTTGCACGTTGCCAATAGTCGCTCTTTTAAAACAGTTGTATTGCTCGTTCCTAAGTCCATTCTCAGATAGCCTTATATTGTTTTCCGATGTGGCCAAAATTACTTCAAGGTAAAGCAAAACGATCTCTATGTCTGCAGGGAGTATGCTACATGCATGGTATTCTTTGCGTTACTCGTATTTTTGCTGCATTTGTTATTACACAATTCGGAGACACTTACGTTGTAATTGGACCGAAAGGCCGTGCTGCTTTATGCTTTACACACTCCAGTTCCAGTTCGCTGATGTCAGCTTTCCAGATATCACTCAATTGTTTAAAAGTTCTGACTGTAGATATTCCGCGTTTTGCGGCGCAGCAGCTTATCCGCGTCGTGAATTGCCTTCAAGGGCGACGATTGCAACATTGACATGGACGATGGCGCATGGCAGGCAACTAAGATTCACATCATTACTATGAAAAGTTGAACAATGTCACTAACGAAGGACAATGATCATGCAGGGCCAGAATTACAACAAATCCCAGATTGTTAGTTTGCGGCTCATTAGTTGACTTCAGCTGAGCCAGAGGGCAGATTTTTGCGATGACACGATGCGGTTACAACCATGCCAAACTGCGAAGTTACACTATATACCATTGATAAGTTTTATCTTCTATCTCTAGATACTAGGCAACTGTAAGCTGCAAAAGTGCGCGGTAGTTCCTACACATCTTGAAGCAAACGTACTTGCTTTACTGCAAATATGGTGCAGTTACCAAACATAGTAGCATTTCATTCACTGTCAGTTACACAAGGTCGTCGCCAACAATTTGTAGGAACACAATTCCCCTGGAGTTATTCAATGACTCAATGAGCCTTCAGGAAGATAAAGGCGTTGGGCTGCTGCCAAAATCCCGCCTGTTGCCATACAATCTTTTCTAATACAAGGATGTAAGCCACCACAAACATGGAGTCTCAGTGGATAGTAGTCTTCGATGACGCAGTAATAAACTCTATGAGGAACTCCAAGAGTTCAAATATCAGTTTTCTGGCTAAGTATAACAAATTGTTGGTTGATATTTGGTTGGGGTCGTCGTCCTGAAAGATGTGAAAACGAGAGCAGCTGGGGCACGAACATGAAATAGGCGGACCACAGCGCGCTGAGGACTGATTGCTCGCAATTGGTATATCGCGTGATGCTTAAGAAATCATAGCAGACGTACACCCTCGCAGGTTGTGCTGCGCTTTTGCTTTCAAGACGCCTGTGCCATTTGATATTTTTCAACTATGTACGTATAGTGTACAGGCTCGGATGATTTGCATTTCTTCAACATTCTGCTGTTTCTACGGTGCACACGCACAGACAGGAAAGCAGTTACTTTTTTGAGGAGCGAATAAATCTGCGTCGTTTACGTATTTGCGATTTCACAAGCTGTGTGGAGCAGAGGGCTCCAGTTTGTAGACTGTTGAGCCTTTCTTGCAGCTAGATCGTGCCATGGAATGTTAACGAGCAAATGATTTATCCACGATGCACTTGTTGCACAGCTAATCAACGCCCGTTAGTCACTTCTCTTATTTGGCGCATTCAATATGCTTGGACAAATGTTAGTTATGGTATGGTCCAGAGCCAGAGAGCTGGCAACAGCACATTGAACGAACTGTCCGACGAAAGTTATCGTACACTTACCTACCGATTGCGCAATGATCTGTCCGAAAAGAGTTGTCGTACAACTACCTACCGATTTCGCCCCGGTTATGAGAAGCTTTTACCTTTCCTTTTACTGCATAACCGGAATGTGTCCTTGGCTGCCGCAAAACAGGAGTACTCTTCAAAGGAACATACTGTAACCTCGACTGGCAGACAGCAGCTCAAAGAGATGTGATGGCTATAGCCGTAGAATATGAACCTGGCCCTCCATGCTTTTACCGAGCGTTTCAATACCAAAATTCTCGCCGAATTCCTTTGGGGGCGCCGGAGTATTGGCATAGGTCTACTTTTTACTGAATCATATTGTAGCTGGTACGTCACGCAGCGTTCGTGTCCTATTGTGGCACGAAGTCGACGTTCAGTCTCTCTAAGCTACTAAAAGCCATCACGTAAAAAGGAGGGTCTGAAACACCGCCATAAAAATATCAGGGATGAAACACATTTAAGCCACTTGAGTTTCCACGCTGCCCACTTGACAAGGTTTCTTGAGCGCTCAGCAAGTGCGTTGGAGGATACTGTTATGAACGAGTAATAAGGGTGTATGAAAGATTCGCAATTCTGTCTTCTTTCTTCTTGGCAATCCACGTTCCTCTAAGAAGCCTTCCCGGAGAACAGCAGTTAATTGCGTGTGACTTAATGAGCAGCTTGGCAAACTGAAATTTACACGTAACCTCGTAGTTTCAAAGTCGCAAGGAACGCATTGCTTGTATAGAGCATGTGCAAAAAATAAGTATTTGTACCTTCTTGACAGTGTGGCAGCCACAATTTTAACATCGATCTGTTGCTGTGCCTTTGTGACGCAGTATCGTGATTCCAAAATGAACGAGACTCATTGTCTCAGCAACACGGTGAATAATCTGAAAAGACCGTTGCAACCATTTGGAAAGGACACTTTTTTGTGAGGGCGTCAGCCAGCATGCAAATTTTGCGGTGGAAGCTTTCATCGCCTCTCCCAATTTCGGAGAGTGTTCATATCGCATTTCTGGAGTGCTATTTCATTCAAACTCCACTGGAACAGGAATTCTGCCAGACTGCACGAGCGTACTTCGTCATTGAAGCTGTAGCGCTTCCTCTGACCGCGACATTTTAAGAGAACACTATGTAGCAGTTCCATGCGGTCATGCTCCATTATGCAGTGGTATGCTGAGTTCTGCGTAATTGCATTGCGTGCATGCTGCTGGGCTCTTCATGAATCGTGCTGATTAACCTTTTGCAAGTTGCTGCATGGCCACCGCAGAGATAAAAACCGTTGGAGTGCTGAGACTATGCCACAAAATATTCGCCCACCTTTTCACACGGTGTAAATTGCCCAGTAAGGTATTGGAGAGAGTTCCGTCTAGAGCAATGGGTGACAGCAGGCACCTTGCTGCAAATTGCTCGGTGAGTGGTTCAGAAAGTTGCATTAAGGTCGATGGATGACAAACGATACCTGGACCTGAATTATCAGGTGAAGTGACAAGCTGCCCGAAGGTTCTCTATAGCCAGTTAAATCACGGGATGACGAAAGAGTCTACGCAGGCTTCTCTAAAGCGCTCTCAGGACTAACGGTCTTGCGGCTGCTGCTGTCTGCACAAGCCCTTACGCTGCATAGGATAGTCTGCTAAACACAAAGGAAAGCGCAGCACGCAATGTTGCGGGACGTGTAGTGAACGGATTATGTCTCACGCTTCTTCAAATATTGGGTCGGGTTTCACTTCAGTGTTGTGGCAAAAGACATATCCAAAACATTTGTAGACAGTACGAATGATCTCCACATAATTGAATTAAAAATAAGGCGCTATACAGGCTGCTTCAGCGTGGCACAAGTTGCAAAGTTCACGACGTATGCATAAGACAACGAATTTGGTTAATACCTCCAAATACGTCATAGTAATGCCAAACGTTTTGGAGAAAATGCAAGTAGCACGAGGGGCCTTCATAATGTTATTGTACCTCCTAATTTGCTTGAGATGTTTGTACTGGCGCATGTGGCGAATTAAAACCTCCCAAAGGTTGTTCAGTCCTTGCAGCGAAGCCATGTTTTTCGTGAAGGGCTCTGTAATATACAGGCAGTGCTTTGCGCGTACTGAATGCCCAACTATCCTAAAATGTGTATATGGCTCACCCTGGTGAACACATTCGCCACGTGTAAGATGCACCATATAATGTTACACTGTAAATGAACCAGCTGGTGTGTTGCTTGCATTAGGCAAACCATAGAAAATATTGAAGTCGTACCACTGCGTGGGTGAGGCGCAGGCGACAGAATGAAGGCCCCCAAAACACTGACCTTGACTTGCCGCGCTAACTCGGAAACTCGCGCCAAGCTGAGCCACTGCGTGGGTGAGGCGCAGGCGACAGAATGAAGGCCCCCAAAACACTGACCTTGACTTGCCGCGCTAACTCGGAAACTCGCGCCAAGCTGAGCTTTTGTCTCAATGGCGCCGTCTGCGCGACATGGTCTGCTTGCTGTGAGGATTAAAGCTCTGTGAATGGCTTTAGCAAAATACCGACACGAAGGTCACAAACACGTAAAATTTTGAACGCAGCTTTCACGTATGCCTCTGTAGTGATTCTACCACGGCACACGCAAGCCACAATATTGTCAATTGTGGAAGCATTCAGATACAAGGCGAACGTATGGACACATAAAAATGAAACAATTCGTTGATTTGGGAAATAGCTTCAGTAGATTGGGTCTTTAAGAGCTAAGCAGCGAACACCGTGAAACGAATGGAGCGCCATCGAGAGGGATGTACACGTAACAGGAGGTGGGTTTTATGTTCAGATAGCCTTGGAGATCTGGGCTGCAGGCACGCGATAGCAGCTTTGGCCCTGGTAGGCTGCTTGGGTACGGCTGACGAAAAAGTAGCACGGAAAGCCACAAGAAGTGCGCTTCTGAGGAATTTGCATATGAATATCAGTACGCCA
Organism: Eimeria tenella; assembly: GCF_000499545.2. NCBI lineage: Eukaryota > Apicomplexa > Conoidasida > Eucoccidiorida > Eimeriidae > Eimeria > Eimeria tenella. The sequence continues at coordinate 268,761 of NW_013541844.1, forward strand.
CTATATAATAGTCCTATTGGTTATTTGCTATTTGATTTTTTCCCTTGGTGATCCAAAATGTGCTCGTGTAATTGGAGAACGTCACAGCAATATTTCTGCTCAATAAGGAAGATGCAGTGATAAGTTTAGTGTATGCGCAGAAAATAGGTTTCTCTTTAAAGATCCATCCTCCGTGCAATTTGCAAAGCGTAGGAGTAGAAGAAAATTGGCTCCTGTGCCACGTTATTCAACGAAGGTCTGTAGGCGCTCCAGGCAACTCATAGATTGCCGGCTTAGAATCCGCTTTTGGCTCCATCGCAGTGTTGGTGCTGAATGCAGTAGCATGCGCCATGTGCTCGCAATCAGCAGCGCAGCGTCGAGTCTGTATCATCATGTATCTTGACAGCCTCGTATAATCATGGCCCACAGAGGCGCAGACAGGTTCTCGTCAAATATAGTTTGTGTAGGGTGGAGTTGAACTCGTCAGGCCTGCCAAAGGTTTCAGAAGGAAAAGAATGCGCTTTAGCGACGCTTGTGGCTTAAGGCTACTGCACCGCCAAATTATATGAGCATAGCTGAGTATCTTGGTAGAATGCAAAGTACATAATAGTACAGGCGAAGCTCGGCCTTCACAGTTGCATTAGCGCATGTGCCATTTTTTTCTGTTCATTGGTAGCCTTCGTTGTATTGCTGTGAAACTCCATGCCACAAAACGATGTACCTCGCCCCGGGAAAACTTATCCAATGTAAAACACGAGCACCTCAAGTCCAGAGACGAACAGGGAACAATTCAGCAGCTTGACTGCCGACTCAAGATCATGATTTGCATTATCTATACGACAAGTACAGAGGACGTCCGGTTTCCAGTACTGCGCCTGGACATGACCACGAAACATCCGCACTGCGCATAGTGAATGAATGCCCCTGTAGGCAACCCGATAATATGTTGTTGAAATTTGATATTGAAAATAATTCTTGCTCACTTAGCTCCAGCGCTAATCCTCTCTAATGCTGCTAAAAATCATCAAAGAAACCGGAGCACTACGCGTTGCGTTGCAACTCCATTGACAACCAAGAAAGCTGGACTGTCTGCGGGCAAGGTGAAGAGGCGCATTATCGTTAATCTCACCCAGGCTTTGCGCAAGTGGGACAAAAGTTGTGCGGTGGATCTTAATGGCAAGGCTTCGTGAAGCTCATCCGGGAATATGGTTCAACTTTTGTCCATTTTGTCCAGCCAGTGAGAAGGCAACGCACACAAGGAACTGATTGGTATTAGAACTGAATCCGTGATTCAAATTTGGGGGCAGGAACTTTGCAGGGGCAGGACAAGAGTTAGGTTCCCGATTTCAAGACAAGGTTGTGGTAAAACTGACAGTTGACATCCAGCTGCGAATTGATATGTAGATTCCTCCGCAAATATGTTTGCGGGTCCTGACGACAATGTTATCAGTAGGACGAAGTCCTCCTTCTTTGGATTTTCTCTACAATGCGTCGCGAAAGCATAAGAAACAGTTACTAGATTTTGGGTAAATGCAGTTAGGAGACCGTCTTCCTACAACTGCTGCTAGCAGTTATCAGGAAACATGGAATATAAGTAGTTCACACGGTTAGCTTGTTCACAAGACAAAATAGCGCCAAAACACAGGTCGTGTACGTTTACACTGGCTTGCAGTTTTATGCTCATGCATACTTGTGCTTTGAATAGTAGAAGAAAAAGGTGTAATGCTACTGAGGGAGCACGAGAAAGCGTGATTTAGTGCTGCTCCTAGATAGACATCTCGCTCAAGAAAGCTAAGCGCATCTATGGGTTTGCTTAGGCACTACTTTTCTTGAGCCCTTCTTGTGCTGAGGTTTAGCTACGAATTAGCCTTATCGTTTTGATTGAGGCTGAGATTTCAGCACAACTTTTGAAGCGCAGCACTTCTAGTAGCGTGTAAATGGAACGTTAGCATGAGCTGGATTCCTGCTACAGTGTTGGCTGCTTCCTCGCTACAGTGTTAGCTCATATGCGCCGCACAGCATGCGCTAGAGCACATACATGCGGGCCATATTTGCGGAGCAGTTACTTGCACACAACATTATGCAAGCAGTATCCACACGTATACTTTTCACACAGCAAGAACTATGATGAACCGAAACTAAATGGAATGTCATTCTAATAGCAGAGGCCAATTTCGCGCAGAGCGTGAGCGGCCGTTCAAGCAAACTGTAATTAGACAAGACAACAGCATGTGACGAAGCCGTTCTATTGTTCCAACAGCATTCCGTCTCCAAACATTTACCACTTGTTTTGGTCTGGCAAAATTGCGCCTTCATAGTTACCATCACCCACATGCTAGGCGTGAATGTCAAAGAAAGTGCGCATATATGTGCTCAACGAATTTTACTCTCTTAAAAACGTATTTCATGAGCATGCCATACCAGCTTTGGGGAAACCTTGCGACACACACGTAAGATGCCTTGTACAAATGTTTGTCTTTTTTGTGTACAACGTGGTACACGCAGCCCAAAGCTTAAAATTCGTAGAGCACGAAGACGAACGACTAATCATCAAGCCCTTCCATGCACGTTTCTCAAAGTAGTAATTGAACCAATAAACGTTAATGGGCGTGTCGCGGGACCTGGGATGTCACAAGCAGTCGGCATAGCATGCACGTGCGCAAGTAAAGAAAGCCGGAAGTTTCAAATGCGCGGCCAGGCAGAAGCCACCTCAGTCGGATTGTAGTTTCGCAGCACTGCTCGCAAGCTCCGAATGTTCGACGAGTAGGATGAGCTCAAGGCTGCTGACTACGCGCGCTCTACGACATGTCACTGTGTGATGCGATAGGGTGCAATTCAAGTCGCCAGTATTTCTACCAATTATGCAGATTTTGCTGTGCCTTTATATGTGCTGGACGTGACGTTGTTGAACTTGCCAATAGCTAGATGGGGCATCAATAGAAATACAAGTGCTGGCCAGGGAAGTCCACGAATACAGTCTCCGGCTGTGTCATGTCTGCACTATCGGGCTAATGTAGGAAGGGTCCAGCAAACCTGGTGACGCCATGGCGCTAACCGATGCGCCGCAGTGGGCACGTCGTATGATTGTCACGCTTATGCATCAGAGCTTCAACACAGCTTCGGATGGTTTCATAGGCATCTGATGAACCGAAAAACTACTTAGGCTGACATATCCACGACCTGAATGTTTCATGGTAGGGAGTACGAACCATTCTACGGCACGCATCGCACTGAATTATAACCGTGTTCAGTGAAAAGGCGCATATTCACCATACACACCTTCCACAAGAACCAAAAGTGCTCACACTATCAGCTTTTGAGGACTGGCTCAGCCTGTAAGCTTGCCAATACCCCGACGGCAACGTTGAGACATGATGTGGCATTGCTGCCTTTGTCCGGTTGCCATGATGCATATTCAGTGACAAGGCCAAAGTGGCCCCGCGAAGTGTGTTGCGCCTGCTTAATCGAAGCATGCGTCTTTATCGACGCTCTTGGTACTGGACGATGAGGCACCTTGCACTGATTTGTTGTCCCAATACTCAGCGTAAAACTCACAAAAAAAGGCCTGCACATGGCTTCAAGAAGACTCAGGTGCACAGCGACAAATGCTTCCTGCATGCACAAAGCAGCACTTTTGGACAGAGCAAATAGCGATTATATTCATGCCTGAGACTAGGTATTCTTCTTTATTAGCCCTGAAGAGACATGAGACGCGGAGTGCTCATCCTTCAAACATATGATACCAGGAATTTAAACAGACCAACTAGAACACAAACGCGTGGAAAAAGAAGTGCGGATCAGTTGCCCTCCAAAACATGGTGATTGCACAAAAACCCAGCGCAGAGCTAAGACTCATATCTTTACTTCAAATCCCCGTACGACAATTCACCACTTGTGCCTGTGACGAATTACTTTGTGAGCCAAAATTGTTTTTCTTGGATTGTGTAAACCTAAGATGGTGAGTTGGGAAAGAAATGACACACACGACATTGGAAATGCCGCGCATAGGCGACAGAGAAATTGCCTGCCTGGCCACTTAGTACGCACGTTTCACATTGTATCTGTTTTCAACATGAATGCCATGTTGACGTCTTCCTGCAGCGACACACACTTGCCATGAAATTTGTTTCGCATCAGCAACTCTCGGCGACAAGTGGACCTGTTGTTTAGGGTCGTTTACGTTGCCACTTTGTGGGCTCTTATGAAGGCAATATCGTTTCTGTTTCCTGTGTGTCATTCTGCATTTGTTGCGTTGCAAAGGAATCCAAGAACTTGAAATGCTCGCATGGGATCCTGTCGCATGTGTCGGCTGCCCATTGCGGTTACCCGACCGTACAATATCACCAACCACCGCTCTCGAGGACGCTGAAAACGCTTGAGCACTTATTCTTCAACGGTTTCACGCCTTGCGATTGACGAATTGAGCGGCTGAGCGGCAGGAGGTGCGTTTCGAAAGCGTCCAGTGCGCACAGTCTTGGCTGATCCCTGCTAATTTTATCTGGCGATTTGCTTCCTTCAATGTAAAAAATTTATCATGGACGTGAAGCGTCGGTGGCCGCGTCATCGTCTTCCCATTGTCCGCTATCACTGCGTTTCGTGGACCGTTTTAGGAACTTTCGCGGTGCACCCGCAGGTAGAGCACGCCCTGTATATGAAACTTCACGCCATGGCGTGAAGGTTCCATTTACAGCGCATGGTCCTAAACTGCTGTTGTAAACGCGGTGCGCAGTGTTTTGCTTTTCATTTTGTGATATTGTTTGTTTGCGCTTGTGGGGGGTGCTTGCTCTTTTACCTTTTCAGGTATGCTCTTCGAAACATAAAACTGGGCAATCGCGGCGACCACCAGCAAAGCAAGAAAAAAACATGCATCACCAGCGTGTGCGTTTCTCGTGTCTCGTGAAGTCATTTGCACACCAGAGAAAAACTGAATTTTCGCAATTTGAGAAGCTTTGAGTTTGCGATCTTTTCAGCCCGGAATGTCACGGGGATGTTTGGAAGCAATAAGCCAATACCTTGCTTGTGCCACTCGCTTGCGCGGC
>NW_013541844.1:273878-389032 GCF_000499545.2 Eimeria tenella
GTTGAATCATTGCTGTGTTTGTGATGTGCTGCAATTTTTGTGTTGCATTAGGCACTAACAATTATTGGTGCGTTAGGATGTGGTGATTGGTCATTGGTCGCGGACAGTATAAATCTGCCTTCCACAACAGGTGATTCCCTTCACCTGTTTCATTTTTGAACGTGGGCTAAAACGAGGTTTGACGGACGTGGGCGGGTTACTACGGACAGATCGCTTGGAAAGTCTGATCTACACTAAATGGTTTATTTTCAGTCTCCCTTGCCGCAAGGAGAAGTGCATCCTCTGCGAAGCACCAGAATATTTTGTTCACGACGTTCAACGCACGGGCTGCCATTTTCTGGGAGCTGAAGCAAATGTGACTCAAAAATGCAAAAGCGCCATGTACATCTCATGCATATGGATTTGTGCAATGGGAAATTGTGTTCTCCTGATGTGGTGTTCGTCTACGGCTTTTGCAGTAAACTTCCAGCTGGCTATAACCTGCCGACCCAAAATAGGGCACCAAGTATCGGATGCTAAGCAAAGATAGAAGCAAGCAAAGATATGGCTGTGGCTCTACACCGCAGTCTTACTTAGCGCGTCACCTTCGTCAGAAAGTTTTCAGTTGTGTATTTCTTCATCCACGAGCGAGCTACGCGACGTAGACAGCGAAGCGACTGCTGCGATTAGAGCTAGCAATTGATCGCCTAAACTTTTACAATGCACGGAATTTAACGTAAAGAGATGCGTTCAGGGCAGCGCTGGCTTCGGGGCCTTCCGAGAAGCGAAGGCAGTCGTGCACTTCAGACGTGACGGTACAACAGACGAACTGTGATCGGCCAATTACCGCTCAGGGCAACGATTACGCAAGCGGTGCAATTTTTCGAAATTACGACCTGCTGGCAGCTTTGTCCCTGGTGACACTTTCACTGTACGAGGGATTTCTGCTTAAATGTCCCAGTTGCCGTAGATATCCATCACGGCCAAGCAAAAGACCTATTTCAAGAGTGATTGCAACCTGGGTTTCGTCACGTACAGCATACAAAAGTGAGTATGCGCACGCGATGAAAGGAAACCTCCTGATATATTGTAAGCGTATCCGTGGGAAAACGCGGGGCACGTGGTGTGGTCAAGGCGAGACCGGTGCAATTTTGGTATGATTGCTCCGGCTGCAACTTCTCGCCAAATATAGTGAATGCAGGCCAGCGGAGTCATGCGTCCAATTACAGCATGCACCACGAAACAGTCCACCTGGGTTTTGGAAATCGGTGGAAACATTTTAAGACCAGTAGCGCTCTGAAAATGCGGCACCACATGAGAAACCGCACGCGTTGATGCTGTGGACAACCAGCGAGAGCATGGGTGCCTCTGGTATGGTGGAGAGCAAGGAGGGTTGAAATTATTTAGTGTTCTATGCAAAAGTGCTACTGCTAGCAAATGCGCAGCACTGATGAGAGGATTGCAATCCTCATATTCGAGCAAATCGTCCCTATTATCCAACACAGAAAGCGATTCATTGCTGTAAACGGTGCCTAGCTTGTGTCAGACCCGCCTCCGTTGCGTCCTAGGCGAGCGACATGGCAAGCAGCTGAACGCACTAAGTAGCGCAAAGCGCAACACAGCGCGATGATTGTCTGAGCACAGCAATCGCTAGCGATCTTCGTTAGATCACGGATGCAGTGCAGTGTCTCCAAATTGCTGTGGCGGGCTATTGTGCCCTGCGACAGAGAACGACTTCCGATAATGAACCGCCGGACAAATGCGAAATGCCTTCAGCCCAAACAAATGCCTACCCTGGGCGTTAACTTGTGTTTGGTCAAATTAATGCGTAGGCAGTACGTTGAACGCCGGCGGAAGGTAGCTCTTAGCATCTGGCTGCAGAGCGATTCCCGACATCAGTGTGAAATATTGGCTTTTGCATTAGGTGGCGTGTTACAAATTTCGACTGAGCGTGAGTTTTCCACGCCACTAAATGAATTTTCAGCTTTGAACGGTCGGCAAAGCCGTGGTGCAAGTTGCCGTGGCTACAAAGGCGGTCGTCATCTACATAGTCGTAATTTCGGTGCAGAACCAAAAACAATTGAAGCTGCCCTTGGAGATTGTTTGACCAACAAAGCACGACACTTGTAAGGCAGACCTATGCCCTGAATCTCTCCTTGGAAATTTTCATGAGCATCTACAGGCATCTAGCACTTCAAAAACGAAGTCTTTTTCCCCAGCAAGTGTGCCATAATATGTGCCTCAGTTTGTGAGTGGGAAGCTGCTGAGCCACGACTCTGACACGGCAGCGCAGGGAGCAAGACAGAGACATTGTGCGGTAGCTCACTCAAGACGCATGCCATTCACTTTGTCCGTTTTGAAGAAAATGCTGTCCTTTCTTCTTTGTGTAGTGATGCACACCTGACGTGACATTTCCTTCGCATCAATATTTAGAGGCGGCATATTGACTCGCCCATCGGTCAGTGCCGCTTACACTGGCGCCTGAGGGACCCTTGTAAAACAGAAAACAGCTTCATTTCGCACAGGCCATTTGCCTTTCGTTTCACCGAAGTGCATTGCCTGCACTTTGAATCCATCGTTGTTCACGTGCCACTCATCTTGGCTGTTTATCATGGTTATAACGGTATTTGACATTGTACTTGCCAGAATGCAAGTTTTCACTTACTACCGTTTGCTGTGTTCCTGAGAAGCTTCAAGCACTTGTCCGCTAACTCGTGCTCCTTTTTAATTGAACAGAGAAAGTGTGAACTGAGCCTTCAGGAAGTACGTCTGGGAGGCGACCTGTCCATGCAGCGTTGGTCAGACGCCACGTACGTCTCCCACCGTATCTCTGTTTGTACTTGGCATTGCATTTCTGGTGCGGATATTTTATTCTGGGCGTGAAACAATAGTGGGTATGACACGAAAGCTTCGTAATTTGCGAACGCTGTGCCTCGTCTGTCGCCTTTGCATATCTCGTTGTGCCCGCGTTAGCGAGGAATGCAATAGAGCCCTTTGTGACTTTCCGCACACTATCATTGGTACAATTCGTGAACGTGTTGTGATCATCTTTTTCCTTATTTCAAACTATTCAAACTATCAAGCATTTGTATAGCTCTGGCAAGGCTCCGCCCCCACAGTGAGCATGCTGAGCGTGAATGGAAAGGAAAATGCGCTTATACGCATTCAACGAACTTTAACCTCTTAAAGCTCCCCCGAAGGATTATTTTAATAAGCATTCCATCCCCAGTGCAAATTGTTGTCCTTTCTGTGTACAACGTGGTACACGCAGCCCGAAGCTTAAAATTTGTAAAGCACGAAGACGAACGACTAATCATCAAGCCCTTCCATGCACGTTTCTCAAACTAGTAATTGAACCAATAAACATTAATGGGCGTGTCGCGGGACCTGGGATGTCACAAGCAGTCGGCATAGCATGCACGTGCGCAAGTAAAGAAAGGCGGAAGTTTCAAATGCGCGGCCAGGCAGAAGCCACCTCAGTCGGATTGTAGTTTCGCAGCACTGCTCGCAAGCTCCGAATGTTCGACGAGTAGGATGAGCTCAAGGCTGCTGACTACGCGCGCTCTACGACATGTCACTGTGTGATGCGATAGGGTGCAATTCAAGTCGCCAGTATTTCTACCAATTATGCAGATTTTGCTGTGCCTTTATATGTGCTGGACGTGACGTTGTTGAACTTGCCAATAGCTAGATGGGGCATCAATAGAAATACAAGTGCTGGCCAGGGAAGTCCACGAATACAGTCTCCGGCTGTGTCATGTCTGCACTATCGGGCTAATGTAGGAAGGGTCCAGCAAACCTGGTGACGCCATGGCGCTAACCGATGCGCCGCAGTGGGCACGTCGTATGACTGTCACGCTTATGCATCAGAGCTTCAACACAGCTTCGGATGGTTTCATAGGCATCTGATGAACCGAAAAACTACTTAGGCTGACATATCCACGACCTGAATGTTTCATGGTAGGGAGTACGAACCATTCTACGGCACGCATCGCACTGAATTATAACCGTGTTCAGTGAAAAGGCGCATATTCACCATACACACCTTCCACAAGAACCAAAAGTGCTCACACTATCAGCTTTTGAGGACTGGCTCAGCCTGTAAGCTTGCCAATACCCCGACGGCAACGTTGAGACATGATGTGGCATTGCTGCCTTTGTCCGGTTGCCATGATGCATATTCAGTGACAAGGCCAAAGTGGCCCCGCGAAGTGTGTTGCGCCTGCTTAATCGAAGCATGCGTCTTTATCGACGCTCTTGGTACTGGACGATGAGGCACCTTGCACTGATTTGTTGTCCCAATACTCAGCGTAAAACTCACAAAAAAAGGCCTGCACATGGCTTCAAGAAGACTCAGGTGCACAGCGACAAATGCTTCCTGCATGCACAAAGCAGCACTTTTGGACAGAGCAAATAGCGATTATATTCATGCCTGAGACTAGGTATTCTTCTTTATTAGCCCTGAAGAGACATGAGACGCGGAGTGCTCATCCTTCAAACATATGATACCAGGAATTTAAACAGACCAACTAGAACACAAACGCGTGGAAAAAGAACCACAAGCATTTGATGTTATCCTTGCGGATCAGTTGCCCTCCAAAACATGGTGATTGCACAAAAACCCAGCGCAGAGCTAAGACTCATATCTTTACTTCAAATCCCCGTACGACAATTCACCACTTGTGCCTGTGACGAATTACTTTGTGAGCCAAAATTATTTTTCTTGGATTGTATAAACCTAAGATGGTGAGTTGGGAAAGAAATGACACACACGACATTGGAAATGCCGCGCATAGGCGACAGAGAAATTGCCTGCCTGGCCACTTAGTACGCACGTTTCACATTGTATCTGTTTTCAACATGAATGCCATGTTGACGTCTTCCTGCAGCGACACACACTTGCCATGAAATTTGTTTCGCATCAGCAACTCTCGGCGACAAGTGGACCTGTTGTTTAGGGTCGTTTACGTTGCCACTTTGTGGGCTCTTATGAAGGCAATATCGTTTCTGTTTCCTGTGTGTCATTCTGCATTTGTTGCGTTGCAAAGGAATCCAAGAACTTGAAATGCTCGCATGGGATCCTGTCGCATGTGTCGGCTGCCCATTGCGGTTACCCGACCGTACAATATCACCAACCACCGCTCTCGAAGACGCTGAAAACGTTTGAGCACTTATTCTTCAACGGTTTCACGCCTTGCGATTGACGAATTGAGCGGCTGAGCGGCAGGAGGTGCGTTTCGAAAGCGTCCAGTGCGCACAGTCTTGGCTGATCCCTGCTAATTTTATCTGGTGATTTGCTTCCTTCAATGTAAAAAATTTATCATGGACGTGAAGCGTCGGTGGCCGCGTCATCGTCTTCCCGTTGTCCGCTATCACTGCGTCTCGTGGACCGTTTTAGGAACTTTCGCGGTGCACCCGCAGGTAGAGCACGCCCTGTATATGAAACTTCACGCCATGGCGTGAAGGTTCCATTTACAGCGCATGGTCCTAAACTGCTGTTGTAAACGCGGTGCGCAGTGTTTTGCTTTTCATTTTGTGATATTGTTTGTTTGCGCTTGTGGGGGGTGCTTGCTCTTTTACCTTTTCAGGTATGCTCTTCGAAACATAAAACTGGGCAATCGCGGCGACCACCAGCAAAGCAAGAAAAAAACATGCATCACCAGCGTGTGCGTTTCTCGTGTCTCGTGAAGTCATTTGCACACCAGAGAAAAACTGAATTTTCGCAATGTGAGAAGCTTTGAGTTTGCGATCTTTTCAGCCCGGAATGTCACGGGGATGTTTGGAAGCAATAAGCCAATACCTTGCTTGTGCCACTCGCTTGCGCGGCAAGAGGCTCTTGCCGAAGACAAAGGCTCTTTCAATTGCCGGCACAATGGCGTCGGACTGGCCTGTCCCTCGTTTTGCAAGATTTTAAAGTAACGATTTCGAGCGTGTGCACGCACGCGATTGTGGGATATCTATGTGTTGCAGCAAGCAACTATAAAATTGCCGTATAATGTTTGTTTGTCGAACGAAAAGATGTGCGGACGAATCCTCGCGAGGTGATTGTGGATTGACAGATTGTACGGTTCTATTTCCACTTGGAACGAATACAGGAACTAACTGTGAATGCCGTTGAGAAGCAGTTTGGATCTGCGCGTGCAGTGAATTAAAAATCGCGGGTGTGCCGTTGGCAGACATGCGCTACGCGATATGCCAACAGCTTGACTTTTTGCTTATTCATTGAGCGAGAACGTGCAAGCTATCATGTCCAAGTGTAGTAGTTCATTTATAGAGCTAGCATTGCCGCTCACTTTCTGCTCCCCGCTGCTTACATGACAACACAAATATGTGGTTTTCTGTCACGTGGCATTGGCTTCGACTCCAGGGCAGTTTTCTGGGGAAATCGAATGTTTCCTACCAAGCAGCTTCAGGAGCCTGCGCACAAATATTGCAGTTTCCGTGGAATAATACTGCGCGCAACGGAAATTAGAACGCCCCTGCGTAAAGAAGCTTCAACGTTCATGCTTTTTTGCCGCAGCTGTGAACCGCTTCACACAATGCTTGGGCATGCGGCTGCTTGCACTTCAAGCGCGTGCGTTTCATAATTTGTTGTGCTTATGCAAAAAAGAGGCGCGTGTACCGTCAAGTGTTGACCAAGCTAAAAGTTTGCACGGCGGGTCAAACAATTTTCACAGCGGAATGACTGAACACCCGGGAGCAGCACCTAGAAAGGCCTTTGGCACCATGCCTTTTGCCTGACTCCTTTTGCTACCTTCATGATTTAGCTCAGTGCACAGCAAAGTGGTAGGTGGTGTAAGCACGGAAGATATGTCTACCTAAAGGCCTGCAGTGTCCAAATTGGCTCACTAATTCAAAGCAAAGATAGCTTCTTTGGAGCACTAAATTTCTTTTGGAGGCGCCCTTTTCTCCTCTCCGGTTGTTGCTAGAGTGCGTTTCTGAGTATTCTAGACGCAGTAGTGAATCGTATACAAGTGAAGGGTTTAAATTTGTTCTCGTGAACGATTTTTAGCTCTATCTTTAGCTTGAAAAATTGAAACCTAGTGGCGTGTACCGCTCCATGCCATTCAGGAGGTGGGTCAGCTACAGCGCAAAGCCTGAAGTGTAAAGGCACACACAGCGCAGCGTATGGTAGCTGCTGCTGCTGCTGGAGGCGCGCCTGCTGATGGAGATGCGGCAGGGGAGGGCGAAGCTGCTCTGGTTTTCATGACTGTGCCAGGTGTTAATACCTTTTTTGTAAATACTGTGAAGGCAGACAGAAACTTTAGAGAATATTTGCAACTATGTGGAAGGCAAATGTCATGTTAATGAAGAGCTGGGACTGTAGAAATTTGCTCCGATGCAGATGCAGCAAAGCATCTGGCATGGCTGTCAGCCACGCAGAGCGGATGCCGGCTACCCTTAAGCCATGTGCATTTTCAGGAGAAAAGTTTCACACCTGTCAACCTTGTGCATTGTATACTAACATAGGTCCTAAGTTCACGGTACTATAAAAACAAGCATTTCGTGATAACCTGAGCGTGGCAACGTCACGTGGCGCAAGGGCTTCTGCTGAAGAAAACACATGAATGCTTGATTAAAGATCTATTTGGAGTGGCTGCATCGGATACATGATGACCTTCAGAATTGAAAAAAAACCATGCTTATGCTTGCCATGCCACATGATTGCTGAGTTTGAAACTGATTACTTCGTCAAAGCCACGAGCAGTATCTTCTGCTGTGTTACGGCGGTCTGTGGAGCTCTTGAATTACGCTTCTATTTAGCACAGTGTGCCACTTGAAAAGAGCAGTTGAAAAGGTTTGTTTTCTGGCAACACAATCAACACTGTTGCTTCCCTCTAAAACCGTTTTACCTTTTCTAGGTCTTCCGGTTTTGTAGAACAAGCTGCGCTTGGCTTTTAAAAGAGATTCAGTGGCTGAAACCTTGCCCACAGGTGGCAGCTCGGCTAGCGAGACTGTCAGGAGCACTTTGAGTAAACTGCGCACTCATTTGAGTGCATGTCCAACGGGTTTAGAGAAAAGCTGCTTGTCTAGCTGGGGTAGCTATGAAAGGTGCTGGCCTCTGATGTTTGCGTTGGTGGCTTAAAGCGCATTTGTGTCTGAGGAGAAGTTCGTCTCCGCGGCCAAGGCAGACGCCATCAAGACAATGAAATAGGAAGGAGTGGTATTTGTGCAAAACTAAAACAAAATACGATGCAGTGCAATGAGACATTCCAAGTGTTTCACTCAAGAGCTTCCGTGGAAAAAGTTCGCCGAGTGACAAATGCAGCGTTACTCACTACATACCGTGTCGCAGACTACCCTGATATTGCAAAGAAAGATTAAACTGAATACCTGAGTGCCTGAAAACAAAAATAAGATGTTTCGATGACTAGAACATGCCGACTCGAATGACGCTGCTGCCGGCAGAGGGTGCGCTACGTGGGAAGCATCGAACTTCCAAATTAATGCTGTCGGGGTAGTTGGGGGATTCTGTTTGGGACGTCTCGTCGTACGTATCGCCATTGCGCCTGCTTAGGCTTAGGTAGCGGGCACAAAACAGATGTGACGGTTGCGCAACAAATTGCCCTGTCAACATGAACACAGAAACGATCCTGTGTTGCTTCAGATCATGACTGTACTGCGAAGCCTTGGTGTTGCTAGTGATAGTGGCGTTGGGCGTACTCATGTTCTGAATTCCTTCAGTTAAGGTGCAAGCGTCGAGCTGCGAAATATAGCAAGACTTGTTTTTCTGTCACTGCCAGGCCGTGAGTCTGTAGGGCGTAGGGTTTTATTTCGCATTTGCATCTTCGCCGCCACAAAGTGCGGTTCAAAGGGGTTGACGCAATGCAAAGTAGAACACGTTCTGCTGCAGTGTATTTCTGAGCTGGAAACGGTTTCGTTTCGAACCTTTTAGCAGCGAACAAACGCTCAAGCCAAGCTACGTTTGTGATACCTAACCAACTATTGCACCTTTAGTGCTCTGTCCAAAACTAGCGAAGTCTGCTTTGTGTACGTACAAAAGTTGATGTTTGAGTGTGCCCAACTGGTTGCTCACTCAGCGTGGGCATTTTAGGCCATGCGTGCACTAACATGCTTTGCTGCTATACAATACATCGGATCGTGTGACCATGCACGCACGGTTGGGGTGGCACATGACACTCCCATTGCAACGGATTGCATGTACCATGGTCTCTGCGATGCAGTCAGTGGGTCACGTGCATCGAGCATGATGCGGCACCTTTCTGTGACTCCTAAATGACGCGTAGTGCACCGGTAAAATGATATACTGAAGAATGCCGTGAGCTGCGTGATGCCCTAGGGCTTTGTAGGGTCCAAACATTTATGCGCTACAACTGTTTGCACATGTTTACAAAGGTTTTTGCAGCATTCTTACCACAGCAGTCTTGCACGTAGTCTGCTGCATTCAACCTTCATTGTGCCACACTGTGCTCTACTGTGTATGCGGCGTCGTAGCCCTTTGTCCCAAAAATGCCAGTCAAACTGAATTTTCTCACGTTGCTGCACTTACGAAATGTGTGCACTGGCCTGCCTGGTGCAGCGACGCCTGCCCTGCGGCAACTATCTAATGCATGCCTGTTGAAAACATGGAATAGCCTCGGAATACTGATAGAAAGTGCAAAGATAAGCATTTGCAATGTTGAATCATTGCTGTGTTTGTGATGTGCTGCAATTTTTGTGTTGCATTAGGCACTAACAATTATTGGTGCGTTAGGATGTGGTGATTGGTCATTGGTCGCGGACAGTATAAATCTGCCTTCCACAACAGGTGATTCCCTTCACCTGTTTCATTTTTGAACGTGGGCTAAAACGAGGTTTGACGGACGTGGGCGGGTTACTACGGACAGATCGCTTGGAAAGTCTGATCTACACTAAATGGTTTATTTTCAGTCTCCCTTGCCGCAAGGAGAAGTGCATCCTCTGCGAAGCACCAGAATATTTTGTTCACGACGTTCAACGCACGGGCTGCCATTTTCTGGGAGCTGAAGCAAATGTGACTCAAAAATGCAAAAGCGCCATGTACATCTCATGCATATGGATTTGTGCAATGGGAAATTGTGTTCTCCTGATGTGGTGTTCGTCTACGGCTTTTGCAGTAAACTTCCAGCTGGCTATAACCTGCCGACCCAAAATAGGGCACCAAGTATCGGATGCTAAGCAAAGATAGAAGCAAGCAAAGATATGGCTGTGGCTCTACACCGCAGTCTTACTTAGCGCGTCACCTTCGTCAGAAAGTTTTCAGTTGTGTATTTCTTCATCCACGAGCGAGCTACGCGACGTAGACAGCGAAGCGACTGCTGCGAGTAGAGCTAGCAATTGATCGCCTAAACTTTTACAATGCACGGAATTTAACGTAAAGAGATGCGTTCAGGGCAGCGCTGGCTTCGGGGCCTTCCGAGAAGCGAAGGCAGTCGTGCACTTCAGACGTGACGGTACAACAGACGAACTGTGATCGGCCAATTACCGCTCAGGGCAACGATTACGCAAGCGGTGCAATTTTTCGAAATTACGACCTGCTGGCAGCTTTGTCCCTGGTGACACTTTCACTGTACGAGGGATTTCTGCTTAAATGTCCCAGTTGCCGTAGATATCCATCACGGCCAAGCAAAAGACCTATTTCAAGAGTGATTGCAACCTGGGTTTCGTCACGTACAGCATACAAAAGTGAGTATGCGCACGCG
Organism: Eimeria tenella; assembly: GCF_000499545.2. NCBI lineage: Eukaryota > Apicomplexa > Conoidasida > Eucoccidiorida > Eimeriidae > Eimeria > Eimeria tenella. Next base: position 284,540 of record NW_013541844.1, read on the forward strand.
ATGAAAGGAAACCTCCTGATATATTGTAAGCGTATCCGTGGGAAAACGCGGGGCACGTGGTGTGGTCAAGGCGAGACCGGTGCAATTTTGGTATGATTGCTCCGGCTGCAACTTTTCGCCAAATATAGTGAATGCAGGCCAGCGGAGTCATGCGTCCAATTACAGCATGCACCACGAAACAGTCCACCTGGGTTTTGGAAATCGGTGGAAACATTTTAAGACCAGTAGCGCTCTGAAAATGCGGCACCACATGAGAAACCGCACGCGTTGATGCTGTGGACAACCAGCGAGAGCATGGGTGCCTCTGGTATGGTGGAGAGCAAGGAGGGTTGAAATTATTTAGTGTTCTATGCAAAAGTGCTACTGCTAGCAAATGCGCAGCACTGATGAGAGGATTGCAATCCTCATATTCGAGCAAATCGTCCCTATTATCCAACACAGAAAGCGATTCATTGCTGTAAACGGTGCCTAGCTTGTGTCAGACCCGCCTCCGTTGCGTCCTAGGCGAGCGACATGGCAAGCAGCTGAACGCACTAAGTAGCGCAAAGCGCAACACAGCGCGATGATTGTCTGAGCACAGCAATCGCTAGCGATCTTCGTTAGATCACGGATGCAGTGCAGTGTCTCCAAATTGCTGTGGCGGGCTATTGTGCCCTGCGACAGAGAACGACTTCCGATAATGAACCGCCGGACAAATGCGAAATGCCTTCAGCCCAAACAAATGCCTACCCTGGGCGTTAACTTGTGTTTGGTCAAATTAATGCGTAGGCAGTACGTTGAACGCCGGCGGAAGGTAGCTCTTAGCATCTGGCTGCAGAGCGATTCCCGACATCAGTGTGAAATATTGGCTTTTGCATTAGGTGGCGTGTTACAAATTTCGACTGAGCGTGAGTTTTCCACGCCACTAAATGAATTTTCAGCTTTGAACGGTCGGCAAAGCCGTGGTGCAAGTTGCCGTGGCTACAAAGGCGGTCGTCATCTACATAGTCGTAATTTCGGTGCAGAACCAAAAACAATTGAAGCTGCTCTTGGAGATTGTTTGACCAACAAAGCACGACACTTGTAAGGCAGACCTATGCCCTGAATCTCTCCTTGGAAATTTTCATGAGCATCTACAGGCATCTAGCACTTCAAAAACGAAGTCTTTTTCCCCAGCAAGTGTGCCATAATATGTGCCTCAGTTTGTGAGTGGGAAGCTGCTGAGCCACGACTCTGACACGGCAGCGCAGGGAGCAAGACAGAGACATTGTGCGGTAGCTCACTCAAGACGCATGCCATTCACTTTGTCCGTTTTGAAGAAAATGCTGTCCTTTCTTCTTTGTGTAGTGATGCACACCTGACGTGACATTTCCTTCGCATCAATATTTAGAGGCGGCATATTGACTCGCCCATCGGTCAGTGCCGCTTACACTGGCGCCCGAGGGACCCTTGTAAAACAGAAAACAGCTTCATTTCGCACAGGCCATTTGCCTTTCGTTTCACCGAAGTGCATTGCCTGCACTTTGAATCCATCGTTGTTCACGTGTCACTCATCTTGGCCGTTCTGATGTAAAGGTACTTGACATTGCGCTTGCCAGACTGCAAGTCCCCACTTACTACCGTTTGCCGGCATCCTGCGAGCCGTTAAGCACTTGTCCGCTAACTCGTGCTCCTTTTTAATTGAACAGAGAAAGTGTGAACTGAGCCTTCAGGAAGTACGTCTGGGAGGCGAACAGTCCATGCAGCGTTGGTCAGACGCCACGTACGTCTCCCACCGTACCTCTGTTTGTACTTGGCATTGCATTTCTGGTGCGGATATTTTATTCTGGGCGTGAAACAATAGTGGGTATGGCACGAAAGCTTCGTAATTTGCGAATTCTGTGACTCGATCGTCGCCTTCACAGGTCTCGCTGTGCGCGGGGTCGCGAGAAATGCAGTAGCGGCGTCCTTTACAGCAATGTTAGACGTGTTGTGCGCACGGTTTTTGTCACCAATCATCTGTTTCATGCTGTGGCGTTCAAGATACACTCCAGTGTCGATTAGTGTGCGCGTCTTGGCAAGCCAGCATCTGAAATGCTCTTTCGTATTCTCTGGCCTAGCTGCAGAGCCCTCGCATTTTATCTGCGCGTGTGGGTGTGTTCGTTTTCCGAGCACACCTGCTGCAATTTCAGGACGTTAACCATAAGGGTTCCAGCAAACACCTGCACAACAGTAAAAATCTGTGCTTTACCAGAACGTGCGCTTTTCAGGTCGCACCAAATCACGCGTCTGCTAGACAAGTAGTGAAAGTGTGCGGTCTGAAAAGTTTTCCGTTTGCAAGTGCGAGCCTGGAATATTGTCGAAGGCCTTGTTGTCCATGTGCAACTAGCGTGCGTTTGCCACTAGCTTGCCTGGTATATCACTCTCTTCGAGAACAAAGGCTCCTTTGTGAACGCCAATTGAAGCTTCTCAGAGCGAGTTCTGTGATCCGCTCTCAGGAACTTCGCAACTAATGACATTGCACGTCTCCACTTAGGCGTCAAATTTCCGCTGTATTTATGAAGGAGTTATATTGCCGCAAACAATCGCAGGAATGCTTTCCGGTGATTTATTGCGCAATAGCTGGAAACAAATAAGCTAATCCTCTACCCCTGCATCTGGATTGACAGCTGGTGCGAAAAATGTTTTTTTTGGACGCTTACAGAAGCTCACGCGCAAGCAATGAAGCTTGTTGGGAAGGCATCTGGTGACGAACGTGCAGTGACATGTGGATATCATGAGGGCCATCTGCAGCGGTGTGCTGCAACGCATGATAAAACTCAATACTGTGAACGCAGCTCCCCGGTTCTCCCTTTCTGCGAATCAGGAGTTGACCTAAATCAAAACGCTACGCGCGAGAAAGCGCACAACGACGAACGACGTGCAGCTAGCACACCGCTGGGCGCAGTGACACAGCCGGTGACTTTTAATCTGCGTTGAAGACGTTCGTGCATCGCTTGGTCTTCAGAGGTGGGGATTTTTGGAAGATGCGAATGGTCACAGAGCTGGCGTACAGATGTTTGAGCGGAACAGAAGTGTTTGTCGCAGGGCAAGGAGAAAGAAGCTGCACAGCGGCGCAGCATTTTCAGTGCTACAACGTGCAGTGCCTGAAATGACTTTTCAAGACCCATGGCATATAAGTACCACGGAGACTGCTAGCACGTGCTTCAATCGCTCCATCACGTGCTTGTCGACATCGGTCAGACTAGCCGTTCGCAATGCCTGCTTCGCCTTCCGTCTATCGCATGACGCACCAGGCGCTGACATCTGTTTTGCATTGGCTGCAAGTATGCAAGACACGAAGCACAGACTATGCGCATGCGCAGTTCACGTTAGGGCGTTTTTGTTAGTGATGCGCTTGCTTCCTTTGTTCACGCTGTAGCTGCGGTGCCACAGACACCTCTTGATTTACTGCAATTTTTAGATCAGGGAAGCACTGCCTCAGGGTGTGGAGTACAATAATGCAGATGACGCAAGCCATGTATGCTCAGAGAGTAGGTAGCGCAGGTCGGTTGCTTGAATCTGAGAGCTCGTTCACGCACCGTGCTCGAGTGTATCCTTTGCGGATGTTTATGGCGTGTCTGTTATGTTCATCTAATGATTCGTCTCTGTTGAGGTCCGTGGCGATAAGAGAACGCGAAACAAGAAATGAGGCGCAGCCAGTTCACCGCTAGGGGCAGCGACACTGAACGTCTTTGTCGCAGCTAGTGAATGCGTGCATGCAAGTAAATGCTACTGGCAGCTGGCTTGTGAAGAGCGAGAATTGTGGAGGAAGGCTTTGCTGTGAGGAGGAGAAGAGGAAGAGGGTTGCGCTCTGTGCTTTCGTGGAGAATAGTTTCGTTGTGCTGCGGGGGTGGAGAGTTTGTAGCGGATGCGATGACGCTTATGGTCCAGGTAGGAAGTTGGTTGTGCAATCGAAGCGTTGGTTTCGATGAAAATTGGAAAGAGGGCTGTTATTGGCGCGCTGCGTGCATCTTTGTTGCGCGAGATGTTGTGCGGCGACGCGAGCGTTTCGCGTGTTTGGAGAGGGGTGCGGCATGACGGTTAAGAAAACACGACAAGGTGTAGGTTCGTGCTTGTATTTGTTTTCTTGTCTTTACGCGTTCTTGAAAAAGTAATGACAAGCGTGGCGCGAAGTGCAGAATGTTTGTGCTTATAAGCTTATTTGTTTGTGCTCTTCAGTGCTACGCAAGGTAATTGATGCTTCGACGTACAAACGTGACGCACTGATGTTAAAGGCAATACTTTTCTCACACTGCCGCATGAGAATTTTTGTTCGCTTCCACTTGTGACACGAACGAGCATAGCTTGAGTCAGTCATACATATCAGGTAGAGGAGTGCAAAGCACGAAGAACGGAATCACTGAAAACCGCGGCAACTATCAAACACAGGGTTAAAATCAGTATGTCGGTTTTTACGTGTGTTCGTGAACACATGCATTGCACCTAAATATTAACTGAGGAGCAGAAAATATTGTCCTGAATGTGTGGTTACCTCATCAACTATTCAGATTTGTTTGTGAAACGCTAAGTATGCGATGGTGCTTTAATAGATTCGCTCTATTTTGCTTGGTGTGAGGGTTTAGCGCTACACCTCTGGGGATCAGAGTGGGGAGCACAGACTGCACGGCGCGCAGCACAGTGCATTGAATACCTTCTTGAATGCAGCCAAATTAAACATCTGTATCAGCGATTATGGATGTTTGAGTGCAGGCATATGCGATTGGGACATTCCTCGTTCCAAGTAGAAGTTGCGGTCTCCGGTATTTCGGGCACACAAAGCCCAGCATAATAACTAGGGCAATTGCCGGAAAGTGTCATGCGCTCCCCTGCGAGAACAAGCGTGCACTGCGGGCAGTGAAGCTGTTCGTACAGGCACTGAAACACACCTAAATGAGTCACGTGCTGAAAAGCACGCGCTGTAATGCTGGCGCTGAGTGGATGCTGCAAGTCGTCACGTATCTTTGATACGGACGGGCTTTTGCATCGTTTATTCCTCACAACCGGATTCGCTTAAGAGATACGAAAGCTTGCCTAGCCGATGGCAGAACGTTTGAATGATGCTGCATTGCTAGCCCCGACGAACGGTAACCGGAGGACTGCTGTTGATTTATATCTTCGCCTCCGTTGCGGCGTACGTCGTCCCAGAACGCCGCAAAGCACGACAGAAGCGTTATTTTCAACAAACATGCAGCATCAGCCAAAGCAAACGAAATATTGACACACGTGAGCGTTGCATGCCAGCAGGCTATGAGTTAGGACGATGCCGTCAGACACGGACAGTCATGTGCGTCTTCACCTTTGCCATTCGTTGCACCCAAACCACACAGCCGGTTGAATGTATAGAAGCACAAATAGTTCACAAAATGCACTGCTGTCATGCACGTGCCTACCTATTTGTCATATTCGCCTCTACACCTCATTTGCAATGCTGCGCTGTCCACTAGCATCATAGCGCACACCAACAGAAAACCCTGTTGATACGAGTAAAACTACCAGCCGCTGCTTTAATGAGATGTCCATTGCTTTGTGCCTGCAAGGTGCAGACTAACAGTCTGCATCTTGCGCGTCTAACATTTTCCTTTGTCTATGTGGTAACGCAGCCAGTCTCGGTGCAAGCTGAATATTATCCACAATATCGCAACGTGTATGGTCAACCAAGATATTTTGTAAGTTGCCTTGTGTCATTGCTGTTGTTTTCTTTTTTTGCGTTTGTGACAAGACTTAATTGTAATCACATGAATCGGATTTCTAGTTTGCTAGTGGGCAGCGTCTGCCCAAGTCGGCAAGCTGTCACAATCCGCCTGACATTTCACGTGCGCGTAGGGAGTGCGTAGCGTCATGCGCTTGGTGAAGCCTTCCTATGTACCCTCGTAGAACTTCAAGAGTGACGATGGCCTTCAACGATTTGCTATATGATCTCTGCCATGTGCACTAAGATATTCGAGGGTATGGATGGAGGACACTGTCGACAGCACATGCAATGCAGACCAACACTTGTAGCAGCAACATTTGAAGGCTGTGTCGCAGGTTGTGGACACTTCTACACGTGGCTGGTGGCGCTTAAGCAGCGACAACTTTCGAGAACAAAGTTACCTGATGTAAAAGATCTTCGGTTATGTAATTTTGCGCTGATGGTGAGAAGCCCGCACTTATTGTTCCGTCAAGTGTGCTGTTGGGGGAGTCATGCAAAGCACACAGCCAACTTTGCTGTGCTGAAGGGGCCACGTCATGCTTAGAGAGCTTTGCCGTGCTATTGCATCACCTAGGCGGAGCGGGTCACTTTTAATCTGCGTTGAAGACGTTCGTGCATCGCTTGGTCTTCAGAGGTGGGGATTTTTGGAAGATGCGAATGGTCACAGAGCTGGCGTACAGATGTTTGAGCGGAACAGAAGTGTTTGTCGCAGGGCAAGGAGAAAGAAGCTGCACAGCGGCGCAGCATTTTCAGTGCTACAACGTGCAGTGCCTGAAATGACTTTTCAAGACCACGGAGACTGCTAGCACGTGCTTCAATCGCTCCATCACGTGCTTGTCGACATCGGTCAGACTAGCCGTTCGCAATGCCTGCTTCGCCTTCCGTCTATCGCATGACGCACCAGGCGCTGACATCTGTTTTGCATTGGCTGCAAGTATGCAAGACACGAAGCACAGACTATGCGCATGCGCAGTTCACGTTAGGGCGTTTTTGTTAGTGATGCGCTTGCTTCCTTTGTTCACGCTGTAGCTGCGGTGCCACAGACACCTCTTGATTTACTGCAATTTTTAGATCAGGGAAGCACTGCCTCAGGGTGTGGAGTACAATAATTCAGATGACGCAAGCCATGTATGCTCAGAGAGTAGGTAGCGCAGGTCGGTTGCTTGAATCTGAGAGCTCGTTCACGCACCGTGCTCGAGTGTATCCTTTGCGGATGTTTATGGCGTGTCTGTTATGTTCATCTAATGATTCGTCTCTGTTGAGGTCCGTGGCGATAAGAGAACGCGAAACAAGAAATGAGGCGCAGCCAGTTCACCGCTAGGGGCAGCGACACTGAACGTCTTTGTCGCAGCTAGTGAATGCGTGCATGCAAGTAAATGCTACTGGCAGCTGGCTTGTGAAGAGCGAGAATTGTGGAGGAAGGCTTTGCTGTGAGGAGGAGAAGAGGAAGAGGGTTGCGCTCTGTGCTTTCGTGGAGAATAGTTTCGGTGCGGGGGTGGAGAGTTTGTAGCGGATGTGATGGCGCGTATGGTCCAGGTAGGAAGTTCATTGTGCAATCGAAGCGTTGGTTCCGATGAAAATTGGAAAGAGGGCTGTTATTGGCGCGCTGCGTGCATCTTTGTTGCGCGAGATGTTGTGCGGCGACGCGAGCGTTTCGCGTGTTTGGAGAGGGGTGCGGCATGACGGTTAAGAAAACACGACAAGGTGTAGGTTCGTGTTTGTATTTGTTTTCTTGTCTTTACGCGTTCTTGAAAAAGTAATGACAAGCGTGGCGCGAAGTGCAGAATGTTTGTGCTTATAAGCTTATTTGTTTGTGCTCTTCAGTGCTACGCAAGGTAATTGATGCTTCGACGTACAAACGTGACGCACTGATGTTAAAGGCAATACTTTTCTCACACTGCCGCATGAGAATTTTTGTTCGCTTCCACTTGTGACACGAACGAGCATAGCTTGAGTCAGTCATACATATCAGGTAGAGGAGTGCAAAGCACGAAGAACGGAATCACTGAAAACCGCGGCAACTATCAAACACAGGGTTAAAATCAGTATGTCGGTTTTTACGTGTGTTCGTGAACGCATGCATTGCACCTAAATATTAACTGAGGAGCAGAAAATATTGTCCTGAGTGTGTGGTTACCTCATCAACTATTCAGATTCGTTTGTGAAACGCTAAGTATGCGATGGTGCTTTAATAGATTCGCTCTATTTTGCTTGGTGTGAGGGTTTAGCGCTACACCTCTGGGGATCAGAGTGGGGAGCACAGACTGCACGGCGCGCAGCCCAGTGCATTGAGTACCGTCTTGAATGCAGCCAAATTAAACATCTGTATCAGCGATTATGGATGTTTGAGTGCAGGCATATGCGATTGGGACATTCCTCGTTCCAAGTAGAAGTTGCGGTCTCCGGTATTTCGGGCACACAAAGCCCAGCATAATGACTAGGGCAATTGCCGGAAAGTGTCATGCGCTCCCCTGCGAGAACAAGCGTGCACTGCGGGCAGTGAAGCTGTTCGTACAGGCACTGAAACACACCTAAATGAGTCACGTGCTGAAAAGCACGCGCTGTAATGCTGGCGCTGAGTGGATGCTGCAAGTCGTCACGTATCTTTGATACGGACGGGCTTTTGCATCGTTTATTCTTCACAACCGGATTCGCTTAAGAGATACGAAAGCTTGCCTAGCCGATGGCAGAACGTTTGAATGATGCTGCATTGCTAGCCCCGACGAACGGTAACCGGAGGACTGCTGTTGATTTATATCTTCGCCTCCGTTGCGGCGTACGTCGTCCCAGAACGCCGCAAAGCACGACAGAAGCGTTATTTTCAACAAACATGCAGCATCAGCCAAAGCAAACGAAATATTGACACACGTGAGCGTTGCATGCCAGCAGGCTGTGAGTTAGGACGATGCCGTCAGACACGGACAGTCATGTGCGTCTTCACCTTTGCCATTCGTTGCACCCAAACCACACAGCCGGTTGAATGTATAGAAGCACAAATAGTTCACAAAATGCACTGCTGTCATGCACGTGCCTACCTATTTGTCATATTCGCCTCTACACCTCATTTGCAATGCTGCGCTGTCCACTAGCATCATAGCGCACACCAACAGAAAACCCTGTTGATACGAGTAAAACTACCAGCCGCTGCTTTAATGAGATGTCCATTGCTTTGTGCCTGCAAGGTGCAGACTAACAGTCTGCATCTTGCGCGTCTAACATTTTCCTTTGTCTATGTGGTAACGCAGCCAGTCTCGGTGCAAGCTGAATATTATCCACAATATCGCAACGTGTATGGTCAACCAAGATATTTTGTAAGTTGCCTTGTGTCATTGCTGTTGTTTTCTTTTTTTGCGTTTGTGACAAGACTTAATTGTAATCACATGAATCGGATTTCTAGTTTGCTAGTGGGCAGCGTCTGCCCAAGTCGGCAAGCTGTCACAGTCCGGCTGACATTTCACGTGCGCGTAGGGAGTGCGTAGCGTCATGCGCTTGGTGAAGCCTTCCTATGTACCCCCGTAGAACTTCAAGAGTGACGATGGCCTTCAACGATTTGCTATATGATCTCTGCCATGTGCACTAAGATCTTTGAGTGTATGGATGGAGGACACTGTCGACAGCACATGCAATGCAGACCAACACTTGTAGCAGCGACATTTGAAGGCTGTGTCGCAGGTTGTGGACACTTCTGCACGTGGCTGGTGGCGCTTAAGCAGCGACAACTTTCGAGAACAAAGTTACCTGATGTAAAAGATCTTCGGTTATGTAATTTTGCGCTGATGGTGAGAAGCCCGCACTTATTGTTCCGTCAAGTGTGCTGTTGGGGGAGTCATGCAAAGCACACAGCCAACTTTGCTGTGCTGAAGGGGCCACGTCATGCTTAGAGAGCTTTGCCGTGCTATTGCATCACCTAGGCGGAGCGGGTCACTTTTAATCTGCGTTGAAGACGTTCGTGCATCGCTTGGTCTTCAGAGGTGGGGATTTTTGGAAGATGCGAATGGTCACAGAGCTGGCGTACAGATGTTTGAGCGGAACAGAAGTGTTTGTCGCAGGGCAAGGAGAAAGAAGCTGCACAGCGGCGCAGCATTTTCAGTGCTACAACGTGCAGTGCCTGAAATGACTTTTCAAGACCCATGGCATATAAGTACCACGGAGACTGCTAGCACGTGCTTCAATCGCTCCATCACGTGCTTGTCGACATCGGTCAGACTAGCCGTTCGCAATGCCTGCTTCGCCTTCCGTCTATCGCATGACGCACCAGGCGCTGACATCTGTTTTGCATTGGCTGCAAGTATGCAAGACACGAAGCACAGACTATGCGCATGCGCAGTTCACGTTAGGGCGTTTTTGTTAGTGATGCGCTTGCTTCCTTTGTTCACGCTGTAGCTGCGGTGCCACAGACACCTCTTGATTTACTGCAATTTTTAGATCAGGGAAGCACTGCCTCAGGGTGTGGAGTACAATAATGCAGATGACGCAAGCCATGTATGCTCAGAGAGTAGGTAGCGCAGGTCGGTTGCTTGAATCTGAGAGCTCGTTCACGCACCGTGCTCGAGTGTATCCTTTGCGGATGTTTATGGCGTGTCTGTTATGTTCATCTAATGATTCGTCTCTGTTGAGGTCCGTGGCGATAAGAGAACGCGAAACAAGAAATGAGGCGCAGCCAGTTCACCGCTAGGGGCAGCGACACTGAACGTCTTTGTCGCAGCTAGTGAATGCGTGCATGCAAGTAAATGCTACTGGCAGCTGGCTTGTGAAGAGCGAGAATTGTGGAGGAAGGCTTTGCTGTGAGGAGGAGAAGAGGAAGAGGGTTGCGCTCTGTGCTTTCGTGGAGAATAGTTTCGGTGCGGGGGTGGAGAGTTTGTAGCGGATGTGATGGCGCGTATGGTCCAGGTAGGAAGTTCATTGTGCAATCGAAGCGTTGGTTCCGATGAAAATTGGAAAGAGGGCTGTTATTGGCGCGCTGCGTGCATCTTTGTTGCGCGAGATTTTGTGCGGCGACGCGAGCGTTTCGCGTGTTTGGAGAGGGGTGCGGCATGACGGTTAAGAAAACACGACAAGGTGTAGGTTCGTGTTTGTATTTGTTTTCTTGTCTTTACGCGTTCTTGAAAAAGTAATGACAAGCGTGGCGCGAAGTGCAGAATGTTTGTGCTTATAAGCTTATTTGTTTGTGCTCTTCAGTGCTACGCAAGGTAATTGATGCTTCGACGTACAAACGTGACGCACTGATGTTAAAGGCAATACTTTTCTCACACTGCCGCATGAGAATTTTTGTTCGCTTCCACTTGTGACACGAACGAGCATAGCTTGAGTCAGTCATACATATCAGGTAGAGGAGTGCAAAGCACGAAGAACGGAATCACTGAAAACCGCGGCAACTATCAAACACAGGGTTAAAATCAGTATGTCGGTTTTTACGTGTGTTCGTGAACACATGCATTGCACCTAAATATTAACTGAGGAGCAGAAAATATTGTCCTGAATGTGTGGTTACCTCATCAACTATTCAGATTTGTTTGTGAAACGCTAAGTATGCGATGGTGCTTTAATAGATTCGCTCTATTTTGCTTGGTGTGAGGGTTTAGCGCTACACCTCTGGGGATCAGAGTGGGGAGCACAGACTGCACGGCGCGCAGCCCAGTGCATTGAGTACCGTCTTGAATGCAGCCAAATTAAACATCTGTATCAGCGATTATGGATGTTTGAGTGCAGGCATATGCGATTGGGACATTCCTCGTTCCAAGTAGAAGTTGCGGTCTCCGGTATTTCGGGCACACAAAGCCCAGCATAATGACTAGGGCAATTGCCGGAAAGTGTCATGCGCTCCCCTGCGAGAACAAGCGTGCACTGCGGGCAGTGAAGCTGTTCGTACAGGCACTGAAACACACCTAAATGAGTCACGTGCTGAAAAGCACGCGCTGTAATGCTGGCGCTGAGTGGATGCTGCAAGTCGTCACGTATCTTTGATACGGACGGGCTTTTGCATCGTTTATTCTTCACAACCGGATTCGCTTAAGAGATACGAAAGCTTGCCTAGACGATGGCAGAACGTTTGAATGATGCTGCATTGCTAGCCCCGACGAACGGCAACCAAAGGACTGCTGTTGATTTATATCTTCGCCTCCGTTGCGGCGTACGTCGTCCCAGAACGCCGCAAAGCACGACAGAAGCGTTATTTTCAACAAACATGCAGCATCAGCCAAAGCAAACGAAATATTGACACACGTGAGCGTTGCATGCCAGCAGGCTGTGAGTTAGGACGATGCCGTCAGACACGGACAGTCATGTGCGTCTTCATCTTTGCCATTCGTTGCACCCAAACCACACAGCCGGTTGAATGTATAGAAGCACAAATAGTTCACAAAATGCACTGCTGTCATGCACGTGCCTACCTATTTGTCATATTCGCCTCTACACCTCATTTGCAGTGCTGCGCTGTCCACTAGCATCATAGCGCACACCAACAGAAAACCCTGCTGATACGGGTAAAACTACCAGCCGCTGCTTTAATGAGATGTCCATTGCTTTGTGCCTGCAAGGTGCAGACTAACAGTTTGCGCGTCTAACAGTTTCCCTTGTCTATGTGGTAACGCAGCCAGTCTCGGTGCAAGCTGAATATTATCCACAATATCGCAACGTGTATGGTCAACCAAGATATTTTGTAAGTTGCCTTGTGTCATTGCTGTTGTTTTCTTTTTTTGCGTTTGTGACAAGACTTAATTGTAATCACATGAATCGGATTTCTAGTTTGCTAGTGGGCAGCGTCTGCCCAAGTCGGCAAGCTGTCACAGTCCGGCTGACATTTCACGTGCGCGTAGGAAGTGCGTAGCGTCATGCGCTTGGTGAAGCCTTCCTATGTACCCTCGTAGAACTTCAAGAGTGACGATAGCCTTCAAAGATTTGCTATATGATCTCTGCCATGTGCACTAAGATATTCGAGGGTATGGATGGAGGACACTGTCGACAGCACATGCAATGCAGACCAACACTTGTAGCAGCAACATTTGAAGGCTGTGTCGCAGGTTGTGGACACTTCTGCACGTGGCTGGTGGCGCTTAAGCAGCGACAACTTTCGAGAACAAAGTTACCTGATGTAAAAGATCTTCGGTTATGTAATTTTGCGCTGATGGTGAGAAGCCCGCACTTATTGTTCCGTCAAGTGTGCTGTTGGGGGAGTCATGCAAAGCACACAGCCAACTTTGCTGTGCTGAAGGGGCCACGTCATGCTTAGAGAGCTTTGCCGTGCTATTGCATCACCTAGGCGGAGCGGGTCACTTTTAATCTGCGTTGAAGACGTTCGTGCATCGCTTGGTCTTCAGAGGTGGGGATTTTTGGAAGATGCGAATGGTCACAGAGCTGGCGTACAGATGTTTGAGCGGAACAGAAGTGTTTGTCGCAGGGCAAGGAGAAAGAAGCTGCACAGCGGCGCAGCATTTTCAGTGCTACAACGTGCAGTGCCTGAAATGACTTTTCAAGACCCATGGCATATAAGTACCACGGAGACTGCTAGCACGTGCTTCAATCGCTCCATCACGTGCTTGTCGACATCGGTCAGACTAGCCGTTCGCAATGCCTGCTTCGCCTTCCGTCTATCGCATGACGCACCAGGCGCTGACATCTGTTTTGCATTGGCTGCAAGTATGAAGCACAGACTATGCGCATGCGCAGTTCACGTTAGGGCGTTTTTGTTAGTGATGCGCTTGCTTCCTTTGTTCACGCTGTAGCTGCGGTGCCACAGACACCTCTTGATTTACTGCAATTTTTAGATCAGGGAAGCACTGCCTCAGGGTGTGGAGTACAATAATGCAGATGACGCAAGCCATGTATGCTCAGAGAGTAGGTAGCGCAGGTCGGTTGCTTGAATCTGAGAGCTCGTTCACGCATCGTGCTCGAGTGTATCCTTTGCGGATGTTTATGGCGTGTCTGTTATGTTCATCTAATGATTCGTCTCTGTTGAGGTCCGTGGCGATAAGAGAACGCGAAACAAGAAATGAGGCGCAGCCAGTTCACCGCTAGGGGCAGCGACACTGAACGCCTTTGTCGCAGCTAGTGAATGCGTGCATGCAAGTAAATGCTACTGGCAGCTGGCTTGTGAAGAGCGAGAATTGTGGAGGAAGGCTTTGCTGTGAGGAGGAGAAGGGGAAGAGGGTTGCGCTCTGTGCTTTCGTGGAGAATAGTTTCGTTGTGCTGCGGGGGTGGAGAGTTTAGTTTGTAGCGGATGCGATGACGCTTATGGTCCAGGTAGGAAGTTGGTTGTGCAATCGAAGCGTTGGTTCCGATGAAAATTGGAAAGAGGGCTGTTATTGGCGCGCTGCGTGCATCTTTGTTGCGCGAGATGTTGTGCGGGGACGCGGGCGTTTCGCGTGTTTGGGGAGGGATGCGGCATGACGGTTAAGAAAACACGACAAGGTGTAGGTTCGTGCTTGTATTTGCTTTCTTGTCTTTTGTAGTATCTTAAAGAGGCAGGTGATTCGGTACGAGGAAGCATAGCCAATGTATGCTTTCGGCTGGAGAGAATATCGTTTAATATGGCTAAAAATATAATGGTGGCTTTATCAGATGTTCACTGTTTTGTGTTGGCCTCACGTTTGTTAGCAACTTTGCTTTGCATTTTTCCCTAGCATAAAGCATGTTGGGAAGACTCACATTAGATATTGCGTCATTGCATACAATCGAGAAGCATATAATGTGTAACAGGGGTTCTATCAAGCAGAATCCGTGTGCGTGTATGTGTTTCACACTGTTTCCTTTGAAGCTTTGCCGTTGCATGAGTACGCGATTTCATCCAATTCAAAATTTTCAAACATTTTGCTGATATTGCTATGCAACAAGTAAAATGCCGTTTGTGTGCTTGCAGCAAGTGTGTTTCGCGGAAAGAAATGGCATCTGCTGTTTCTTTGTTTAACGTACAAGCCGCCAATGCTTTGTCCATTGCTCCAAGGTTGTATGCACTGACTGAGTTGCATCGTTATTGTGAAGGCACGGGCGATCTTTACCGTAATGGATGTGCCACGTATACTCAAGTATACCGGAGCCTGCGTTGCGGCTGTTCTACCACCACGTTTGGCGGTTATGGCGAGGTTTTGCAATCATAGCAATACACAAGCAGCTTTGTTCACATTCTGCTGCCTATGGGTTTTGCAAATACACTACAAATTTCACATGTTCACACCGCGAGAGCAGAGGTACTTTTCTACAGACGTTACATGATGCACTGATTCCCAGAGCACTGATGAATTTCGGGTTTTGTGTCAGCATGATGATGCGGCTCACCACTGGGCGGGAGGAGCAAAAATCACCCAGACAAAAAACGTCCCTTTGCGCCAGGAGCACAAAGTAGTGTCTTCTGCAAATGAACAGGTAATAGGCTGTCTTCCAGTATGTTCGCACACGAAGTAAGATACCAGCTATATCTTGCGTAATCATGCACTGCAAATGCTGCGAAATCAAACATTAAATGATGAACATTTTCTGGTATATTGACATTAATGCTTAAAGTGTTGAAATACCAATGCTGCACTGTGTCCTTATCTGCATCCACGCGATCCTCCAGGATTAGCCGTATGGTTAGGGTTGGCCGAAAATTCAGATGATTTGTGTTTCTTCGGCATGCCCGTTTCCTGCTTCTCTGCGATACATCTCTGCAGCTGCAACTAATAGAGCGCGCATGATTCGCTATGCTCGGACATGTTTGATGTATTTCGTTGGTTCAATGAGTATCTTCGTGGCAGCATCGCCGAAAAATGATGCACGTAATTACACGATGGCGTTTCATCAGTACAGGTATTTGAATGCAGTTCCCCTGTGTAGCAAGTAGGTTTATTGCCTCTGCAAAAGCATTAGTTAATCTGTGCGCAAGATGCACGCACCCCACAATCGTATATTGATGATGACTTGCGGAAATACGTAATTCCATAAATGTGCGAAGGCGCAGTTGGAGTCTCTAGTCGAGTCTGCTAATGAATCTAAAACCTTCTAGTGCTGCATTTTGTGCCACCAGGTTTTTGCTGGAGGGTCTTTGAGCGCACATAACTTTTCGGAGCTGCGTTAGTTTGAGTACATGAACGTGCAGCATTTATACATCTTGTATTATGACTGCGCAATCATACTCGGGTTACGAGAGCCGCAGAAGGTGAGCTCAAAGCACCGCATTAAGGTGCGTAAGCTGAGTCATAAACGATTGAAGCTTCAGAAAGCTTTCGATCGGAGTAAAGACAATCAACGAGTGGCTCAAATCTGCATGTGGCCAAGCAATGCGGCCTTAAGAGCCTGCAGACATAGCGTTTTGGCAACGTTTTACGCCCAACTGCCCTGGTGGCATTTCTCATGTACGCAAGTAACCCTTATCAGAAACGCTGCTTTTTCTATGAAATTGCGGCAGCTGGAAATATGTCCAAATAGAACAACTTATATATTGCCTTCGAAGTGTGATCTTCAACTGTTGTTCTATTTTTTCGAAAATGCCTGCAGCGAGTGGTTTGTTGCAGGTTACGTCGTGTGCGAATTCTCTTCTACGTCTGTTGAATAATCAAACCAAGCAACAGGCGTGCAAAAACGGCCCGAGCTCACAGCACCTTGTGTGATTCACGTCCAACTCGTATGTGCATGCGTGGGCGCATGTGAGTTTACCACTTCCCGTGCCCAATACACTCCACAAAATTGATTCGAATATGATGGTACACAGAGACCGATGCCGCGGTGGCGCAAATTTGAAGTGGTAAGATACACATCACTCTGTAAGCTTCTAAGAGTAGAGAATTGAGAAAATCACAATGTTTCTATTTATAGTTGGTACGTTGAACGGTGGTAGACGTTAGCCATCAGGCTCTGGTTGCGAAGTTATTCCTGACTTTAGTCTGAAGTATGGGCTTTTTCATAAAGTGAAGTGTTGCAAATCCCAACTGAGCGTGCGTTATCCGCGCCACCAAATGAATATTCAGCTTTCAACAGTTGGCAACGCCACGGTGCAATTTGTCATGGTTACAAAGATGGCCTTCATCTACATAGCCGTAAATATCAATGCAGAACCAAAGACAATTGAAGCTGCCCGTGGACATCGTTTGACCAACAAAGCACGATGATTGTACAAAGCGTGCAAGGCAGAGCTATGCGCCGAATCTCGCCTTAGAAACTTTTATGGGCATCAATGAACATCAAGCACGTCAAAAACGAAATCTTTTTTCTCACAAGGTGTGCCTCAGTTTGTGAGTGGGAAGCCGATAAGGCACGCCTTTGACACAACGACGCGAAAGCAAGACAGAGGCATTATGCAATCGCTCACATAGGAAGCATGCTACACACTTTGTCCGTTTCAAACAAATTGCTGCCCTTTCTTTTGTGTGTAGCGATGCATACCTGAAGTGACATTTCCTTCGCATTAGGATCTCGAGGCGACATATTGACGCATCGGTCAGTGTCGCTTTCATTGGTGCTTGAGCACCCTTTTAAAACAGAAAACAGGTTCACTTCGTACACGTTATTTGTGTGCTGCCCTACTGAAATGCGTTGCGTGCACTTCGAATCAATGATTGTTCGCGTGTCGCACATCTTTGCCGTTCATCGTCGATATAAAGATACTTGAAATTTCGCTTGCCAGACTGCAAGCTGTTACTTACCACCCGTGCCTTTGCTCCTCCGAAACTGTGAAAACCTTTTAACCGACTCTTACTCTTTTTTAATTGAGCAGTTACAGTATGAACTGAGCGTTCAGGAAGTGCGTCTGGAAAGCGACCAGTCCATGCAACGTTCGCGAGTCGCCACGTATTTTTCCCACCGTATCTCTATTTGTGTTTGGCATTGCTTTTCCGGTGTGGATATTTTATTCTGAGCGTGCAACAATAGTGGGTATGACACGAAAGTTCCGTAAATTGCGAGCTCTGTGTCTCACCTGTTGCCTTCGCAGGTCTCCTGGTGCGCGCGTCGGTGAAAATGCAGTGGCGCCGTCCTTGACAGCATTCTTGGACATGTTGTGCTCACGATTTTTGTCATCAAGGATGTGCTCCATGGCGTGGTGTTCAAGATACATTCCAGTGTCAATTATTGTGCACGTCTTGGCAAGCCAGCATCTGAAGTGCTCTTTCGTATTCTCTGATCAAGATGCGGAGCATTTACATTTTGTCTGCGCGTGTGGGTGTGTTCGTTTTTTGAGCACACCCGCTACAATTTCAGGACGCCAACCATTAGGGGTTCAGCAAACACCTGCACAACAGTAAAAAGGTGTGTTTTACCAGAGTGTGCGTTTTTCGGGTCGCATCAAATCACTCGTCTACTAGACAAATAGTTTGCGAGTGCCAGTCTGGAATTCAATCGAAGCTTTTGTAGCCCATGAGCTAACAGCGTGCTTGTGCCATCAGCTTGCGTGGAATAGGGATCTACTCGAGGACAAAGACTACTTGGTAGGCACCAGATGAAGTTTCTCAAAATGATTTCTGTGATTCGCTAAATAGGCCTCCGAAACTAACAACATTGCACGCCTTCACATAGGCGTCCATTCTCCGCTATATTTGTGAAGAAGTTACGTTGCAGCAAGCAATCGCAGAAATGCTTTTCGGCGCGTTTTTGTGCAATCCTTGAAATTACGAAAAACAGTCATCGTCACCTGCTTGCGGATTGTCAGCTAGTGCGATAGGAGCATTTTTAGAACGTCAAAGGAAACTACTGTGAATCTCGTCAGAAAGACGTCTCGTTTTGAATGTGTAGTGACTTTCGAATATCTGGAGTCGCCTGTGCAAACACCTCTTGCACAGTATGCCACGATTTGAATTTCTCTGTTTATTTGTTGCACGGTGAAGTAACGTCTGATAGTGTCGAACCACGCTGCTTGCCCGCAGTGCCAGTCGTATAATCCACGATTTGTTTTACGCTGCCTGTGTAACAAAGCGCTCTCCCTGTGGCAATCTGTCGTTGTGATGACCCTGGTTGTGCAACTAAAATAAATTTCAGGCGAAAACCAAAGCATCTCATCATGTAGCTTTGGCGGCGGCCACATAAATATTTGGGTTCCCGTTAATCGAATCTGAAGGAGGATTGAAGGTTTTTTTTAGGCGTGCTTTCTTCCTATGTTTGTTTGTTTGCTGTAGCTGATTTTTCATACAGCACTAAATAGCATGGACTCTGCGTTTGTAGTACGTGCGTTGCATGATATTGAATTGCTGCGCGACGGTCTCATCATCAGGTGAAGACCAGGTATACATTTGCGCAACTTGTGAAACGGTGCACATGCAGAGTGGCAAAGTAGGCCGTAAAATACGGGTTTAAAAGAAGATCTTCGGCTCTGAAACTATTACGCTCGTGCTTTGTGTCCATTTTATCTCCGACGCTCAGAGTGCTATCGAAGACGTAAATAATCATTTTTCCTAGGCCAGAAGTGCTTATTGCCCTTCGATTATTCAAATTCCAGGGCTGATAATCCGGAGCCTGCGACCACGTCTGAAGGCGACATTAGCTTATTTGATATTGTTGCCCTATTCGGAAAGGTTTTTTGTATATGCCGAAACGAGCAATGAGGTTCAACGTTGCAGAAGCCGTAGCCTTTCTGCAGTCAGTGAGCGGGCCTCAGAAGTAGTAGTAGTAGCGCTGGAAGTAGAGGCCTGCTTGGTCGCTGGTGTAACAGTAGTAGGTGACAGACTGTATTCACGACGTATGTGACTGCACGTAAGGCGTGCAGAGTTTCAGGGGACGCAACAAGATATTGCATGTTCTGGAGACCAGAATCATTATGGACCAATCGGAACGCTGCAATGCTGCACGCTGCACTTCTTCGGGCTTGCAAGCCCAAGAAAATGATTGCGTTTTGGGGCAAACGACTGCACTATATATATAAACATCTGCTAGTTTCTTGTACATAAAGACGAATGCTAGTTATGCTGGCCCATGCAGAAATACTTCTTAAGCTAAAGAAGCACCCCTTCAAAATTCCTGGCAACGACGGTGCTCGAAGTTAGCGTGCTGAGGTGGCCGTGGCTTATACTGAAGCTTCAAACATTCAAGGAAACATGGCACTCAGAGGACGTGCTTGTGTGAACTTTCGGTCTGCTTTGCAAAATCAGTCAACACTGCTGCCCTTATTCACGATAGCTATTGCCTTTCGTCAAAGATCTTATTCAGAGCTGCTACTGCCTTGCGTCAAAGCTTATGCGTCTGCAAAGCCGTATACACCTGCGTCCCATGGAAGATAGAACAAGTCTTAATTCGTGAGCAAGCAGCAGCTCATCTAGTGACACTGCAAAGTTCAGTGTGAGCAAGAGGTGAGGTCAGTGGGCCGTCGGACCACAAAGCAGATCGGGTATGGGGACACGGGCTGCTGCGAAGCGCCATGTTGGTAAATACGGCAGCACGCAACCACTGGCTTGAGCTGGCGGCATTAAACACATTTTGTTCCTAAGAGGCGCCTACGGCTATCATCTCGGAAAAAGGGTGACCCGAGCAGATGTAAGCAGGGAACAACGCTAAATTGCAAAAGTGGCCCCTCGCAGGATTATCAGCAATTTCTTGTGAGTCCACGTCAACGTGTTTGTCGGGCCGCTGTAAATTGTAAAGCAAGTAAGTAGCCAATGTGGAATCCTTCACTCATTTCGTGGCTTGTAAAAGACACACAACCGTGGCAACACTCTTGCTTAGGGATGCGGACTGCTCAGACGTTGCAAGGATTGCCTGATTGCATTGTTAAGCAGATTAAAATAATTGACTTCTTTGTCTAGGATATCATATTGCCTGCAGGGGGTGCGCTACGTCTGCACTGCCGAATTCGTGATTTTATGCAACTACAGTTGATCTACAAATACTGATGTATCAACAGATGTTGTTTGGGTTGAACATTCACCAGAGTGCATGAGGGGTAGACCGCCGTCCAAAATGTGGGTGGGAGTGAACCCATGAAGCTTTGTGAAAGCAGTATTTTTCGTCGCCTTTGCAAACACATACCAGCCGCTATCAGAGCACAACCTTCATGTGTATAATGGGCATTCGAATTGCTTTAGGACCCTGTGCGGTATGCAGTTCTTTGCAACATTTTAGCATGGGTACACCAGCAATGTAGCTGATAATGTAGGAAAAGGCGTAGTTCTCTGCCAGATCGTGCGCTTCCTAGATAAACGACATCAGTGTTCAATTGCATTTCGACGTGAATGTTCCCGTCAAACGCCTTTACTAGATTGTGCAATGCATATTGTCCCTCATCATAGTGTACAAAGAATTCAGGTTTATGGCTTAGGCTGTCTGGGGGCCAAGGAGACCCCCCAGAGTGTGCTTCTCAGCATGTCTAGTGCTGTTAGCATGTTAAGAATAATATAAATGTGCCAGTAATTGTTCAACAAATGGCTCAGCCTAACAGACGGTTTATCGCTGCAACATCAAACACTTGCGTCAGGACGTACGTCATTCGCCTTCGGTCAAACCATTCTCTTCCGGTACCAGGCACATATAAGAAGTGCAAGTACATATTAAGAGTTTGAAGGCCGGTTAGATGCGATTTAGGCTATGCGTATGTGTGTATGGCTCTTGCGGAGCATTTGGAAGTATATACGTAGCACTGTTTAGCTGTTTCACGTCTATTATTTGTACGATGCACTTTGTGTGGCGCCAGGGTTCACTGTTGCACAGTTTGGCAAATTGTGACATTTCCTCAGTGTATCGACTGCGCTACGTGCTAATCCATTTTGCAGTCACTTGAGTGCTATTTACTGTGCTTCCATGGATGTAATTGAAGAATGCACCCACATAGAGCAACAACATGAAGGGTTCCCGCCTCACTGTACTGTGCTTATGTTTCAGTACCATGTGCCCTGCTTGGTTTTACACACCAAAGCTTCTGTAGATGTGCGCTCATGATGCATCTGCTTCAGCGGGCTAACAAGGCATGCAGAGCGTGAGGCGCACGCACAAGAGCTCATGCAGAAGCTATATGCATCACAAACATGCACCAATTATTTTGCGAACGTTTTCTATTAGGTGTTTTTCCAGCTGAGGTCCCAGAAAGACGTGAAGAAAATAAAAGTGAAACGCTCAAAATTCCGATTTCCATCCATCAGAGATCGCAGCAAATGTTTATTGATCCTGCCGTAAAGGTAAAGATGCTCATTGTTTTTCAGTCATATTCAGCTTTGTCGTCAATCAGCTTCAGCTTCTTTAAAGCACTGATTGACTAATTTTGTGGCCGAGAAACCTGTACGTGAACTCTCAAACGGCACGTTTGGTATATCCCGCACTTAGAAGGGTGCACCAAGGCGCTTGACACATTTTTTGTGTGTAGGTGAGGACGTTGTAGCGGATTGCAGCAGTTTTGCATCAAAACACCAGCCGCATTTACGTTCAGGTACATGCAGAAGCAACTGGCCCGAATGGAAATGGATTAGTGCACCTTCAGCTTGTGCGCCTAAAATGCTCCCCATCTCGTTCTAGCAAAGCGCGTATATGATGATGTGCCATAGTACTGCGCCACTCCATGAACTGTATCATTCGGTTTGTGCGCGCCCGAAGTGATTCCAGACTTGGAAGCTTTCTTCTTTGACTTCACCAGTTAAAAGTGTTATTGCTTTTTTCTGGCGGAGTGAAAAAAAAACATTGCTGTCCTTGCTTCTAGAGTAGATTCCCCGTGTAGGCCAGTGCTCGTGGATGGTTTTTGTATGCATTGCACCGAACAAAGGATATAGAGGCTAGAACAAAGCTAACATGGTTGTGTTGCATCAACCTCTACAATTTTGCCATATTGACACCCAGAATATTATCTTGTCAGTCCAACTAGGATGTTTAGCAGAAGCCCAGGACGCTGCTCCTTAGGCTGTTAAGCGAAACGCGCTCTTCTGTACGTCAACAAAGCCATGATGTCCATGTTTTACACCTGAAAATAGCTTGTGAGCTTGTGTTGTTTCCCGCAAGTACTGGTTGAACCACAGGCAACCCAGTAAACCTAAGCACTTTTCGTGCATGTAACAGTGATAGAAGAGTAATCGGATCACCTCCCGATTGTCTCAACGCTTAAAACATGTTTTCGTGGCTTTTTTCGGGATTTCTAGCCCCTTCCGTCTTTCTAGAGCCTCTAAAAGCATGTTGAAAAATGGAATCGTTGATTGTTATCATCAAGTGTAGATAAATCTTGCTCACGATAAAATATGAAATCTCGAGCATTGTATCCTGACGATTCATTAAATGCGGAGAGCCGTATAACCTGACTTCACAACCTTCAGATTGTGCGCCACATCTCGCCCGGCAAAAGCACAGTAGCCTGCAGCAGAGTCAGCAGGTGGTCTTCGCTGCTTACGCTGCAACAGGAACAATTGCAGCCAGCTGCGGTGTCTGAAAAATTAGAATAGATGTTCATGGGCTCGGCTGCGCTGATCCTTATAATAAGTTGATCCTCTCGATTGGGACATGCCTAGGTTATTTGGTGCAGTAGGAGCTGCTTGATCAAGGATGCTCAGTGGAGTGGTACAGTCACTATGTCTCTTTTGGTGCTAGCATGAAAGCAAATTACAGTCTGCGGGCAAAAGGCTTTGATTTACCAACATCCAAGTAAAGCCGATTGGTTTCGGGGATTTCTGAGCATGTGTCTTTTGTAAGCAGTAAGCGGATATGTGACACCAGCAAGCGACAAAACGTGAACCGCCAGTTAGTGTGTTGGACGAAGCGGATAAGGCAAAACCACGATAGTACTTTCACAGACAAATATCAGGCTGTTGACTGGGTTTGATGGTCGTTCGGGCATCAGTAAACAGATTTGTTCTCTAAGTGGGCGCATTTGCCACAGCCTGATGACTCCGCCATTAAACTGGATGCTTGCTTCTACACGGATCAAGACTTGGCTTCTAGTTCACCAGCTACTAATTCCTAATCTATTATGCCTTTCCCGATGAGCATGGGAGACCAGTGTGCCATTTGAGAATCAATGAAGTTCGTTTTCTTTTGCCCTCTAGGTTTCGTCAATTAGGACGATCGCTAGTTAAAATTTCAACTTTTACAATTGTTTCAATTGGGCTGCAATGCAATATTGTAAGGTAGGCCTGTACACTTTTCAATGTAATGCGCCTTTGACGTCTCCTCAAAGGATGAGACAATGTAGTCGCTTCCTGCAAAAGCTCAACGTACTTGCAGAAAGTTCGTTGTCCTGAGTTGACTGAAGCATACTATAGCACGGTCTCGAGAACCCAGTCACGCAGAAGGCGCTGAAAGCCATAAAATAAGAGAGTAATGATAGTTTTCTCGCTGCGTGCGGATTTCCGTGAACTCGCCATGAGTGGATACGTTGATTGGTTATGGTAGATCATATTTTGCAGGGTGAGTGCATATGATGGGCGCTCCACCAGCGTTGTGCGGTTGGATTTCGCTGTCTATACCCCATAAAGCACATGCGAGAAGCTACGCGCGTTTGTTTTGCCTTCAGTATGCAAGTATGGAATCTCTAGAATATATTGCTGGTCAATCCATTTCGGAAATAATTATAGAAAACGTCACCACGCTTGCTGACTCCTGAAGGCCCGAAACACATGCTACGTGATCTTTTGTTTAGTTGAGTAAGGCGAACGTCATTGATCATGCGGGTCGTTTCATGCTGCCAAGCTGTGTGCCCCTACCTTGGTTAGTTAGGCCTTTGCTATGGAATCATGGAATAGCGACATTCAGGACTCTGCCAAGTAGCACTTTCACGGTAGGAATAAAGGTCTCATAGGCATTTGTGTACAATGTTTTCATTTTACTATCATGTTCTTCGGACGCGCTGAATTACAGGACGTACGCTACATCTCCGTGAGCAACGAAACAGCCATTTGCCTTCAAACGCTGCGTCCGCCCTCCGTAAGAGCTTCTGCAAGAGTGTGCTAGCGGTAAATAAGGCATCGTGGACGCAAGTGCTATTCAAATCGTCTTTGTTACCTTGCATACGTTTGCTCAACATTAGTAAGCAAGGAAAACAGGTAGGTGAGCTTCTGATTTAAGAAACCGCCCGTTGCGCGCTTCTCTATCGTGAAATCGCCAGCTGGCGCCAGCCCACTCCTGCTCGCTTCTTGTTCTGCATTCTGATGACAACTAGGATGCGCGAAGTAGAAGGATTTTCCTGACTTCTCCTTTGGACGCGCTGCGGAGAAAGCTTCGTGATGTCCAAATTGCGAAGGCTAGGCACGGAATGTGTCTACCCAGATATTTTGCCTCTTCACAACGCCTTCAGATATTCTGTGTTCCCACAAGCAAATGCGCAGCTGTAGTTTGAGAGGTAGCAGGCTGTGGGTTTGATGACTGCAAATGTTTGGCGGCGTCGTTCACACTGTCACACAGATGAAGATTTGTGTAACAGCGCGTGCTAGCAGTTTTGAAGAAGGCTTGTAGCTGCTAGAACATCCGACCGTGCAGGCACTTCGAAGCAAGTTTCGACGAGTATTGTCCCTGAAGTCGGATGCCATATAGCAGGCCGTTGTTGCTTGAGCCGTGCATTTGGCTTGCTTCTCTGGCTCACAGAGCAAAGCCAAACGATAGACTGATAAATAAGCGTGGAAACAGCAACGGAAACTAATTTCCAGATTTACGGCGGAAAGTACAAGCATGCATGCACGGGAATTGCCCAGATAGTTTTTGCTTAGATCTGCCCGGGAATCGTTTTCGTGCGAATGATGGGCTCTACAAAAATATATTTTTGGGTATAGCTAGTGCGCTTTCTAAGCCAAACATGGCAGGAAATATTAGTGGCAGGACAGTGTCACAGAAATCTATGCTGGCACGGGGGTGCTTCTTCAAGTATGAGAAGCGACCGGCTACAGCTCCTGCAACCACTCCTTATCATTCAGCAGCCTAGTGAATCACAAACTACCGTTGTTTTGTACGTTATCCAAGCGGTTTACCAATCAGAGAACTTCATGCACGGAGAACACGTTCCGAAGATCAATGATCGAAAAACGTTTCTCTTTCTGGTATGCTTCGCTATGACAAGGCAAGACGCCTATGCGTATGACGATCAAGTTATTGGTTCCCCCAGATAAAAAGGTTCAGACGCAAAGCACGAGGCGCGTAGTTCAGCTTCGTGCCAAACAGACTGTGCGTTTCCCGGGGTGTTCAGCAGACGTTGCTAGTGCGTGCAGTGCGTGCAGTTCTGACGGCTTCTCTTTTGCGCATCCAGCCGACACATCAAGAAAATGGTACTGGTCACCATGGCTTCATGTACTTACAGATTTTCTGTTCATAATTTTCACTGCTTTTTACAACCGCTACGCGTGCAGGCGGCAGGTCCAACGGCGGGTGGTGAGGTGATGTTTTTTAATCGTATTCTGCACTCCCGCTCCTTGGCGCTGTTCAAAAGAACTTGCCCCAGAATTCGTTTTTGATTGATGGTAGCATGTCAGTTTCCTGAAGAAGAAAGAATGAAGTTGGAGCCTCTTGGCACATTTGAGCGTAGACTGTGCGTCCAAAGATCTCATGCAAATTCATCCTGTTTGGCAACACGGGGAACGTGACACATTGAATTTCTCTCTTCACAAGGGTTGCGCGAAAGAAGCGAATAGCGTACTCTAAAAATACTTGTTACAGCTATTGTATGCTGGAGTTCCGGTTAAGGTTTTCAAAGAAACGTTAGCCAGTTTTGTGCTTACATGTAATTTGTGTGTCAGAACGTATAACTTCAGCTTAGACAAAAATATGCCTCTTGGCGCGACACACCAACCAGTTCCACCGCCATGGCACACCGTATGTCTGGGCTTCTCTTCGACGGTGTAGTAGCTAAACATACGAAACACATCAGGTACGGAGAAAAGCTCAAACGTGAGTGCACGTAAGCAACAGACCCATTTGACAAAAGCGACGCTACACCTTTCATAATTGGAATATGTGTCCAGTTTGTGAGCTCAACCGAAACCAAAAAGCGTTTTAGAGCTCTTTCGGGGTGTATACTCTTGGCTAGGCGAAATTTCATGTAAAGCATTCAGCGGTGAGAACAACTGATCGACCAATACGTGGTAGGCTAACGTTATCTGTATCTGTAGAGGGTATTCCATTTTCTCATATTGGACCGACGAGTAAGTTGCAGTTCAAGAGTTTCAAATGACGCATTGGTTTCCTGTTTGGCTTGCCCATTGCAACGCTGAATACTTGGTCTAGACCACTTATGTATGGTGCTACTGGATGTGCGCCTCCACGTGCGCATTGCTGTTGTCATTGAAAATTTGCTTTTTGGACTTCAGCGATAGCACTGGATTAGTAACCAAGTTTTTAGCTGACCTCTGCATGAGACTCCCCCGCACTTGCTTGTAGGTTACTTTACTGCCGGCGTGTTGCTTGAGACCGTGCGCTAGAAAATTCGTTTGCAACTGGAATGCCCGCAAAGCGTCAACCTGTAAACAGGCTAAAACTGAATTTTTAGCCGGAATGAGCTGCCGATCGTAAGTGTACGCCATGGCAGAGTTGCTGCCCTTCTGCAACGAAACTAGCTGAAGCTTTTTGCATCAATATAATTCACGCGTATAAGACAAAACGCGCTGGTCGAGACTAACGCAAAACCCATATCGCTTTTAGACCGTCATCTCGACATTGTGTCTTTTGTTGAGAGACGCTAAGGTGCTTTGAAAATATGGACACGTGCTACTGCATGACGTGTGTCTAGAGCAGTTTTTGGTATGAAATGGGTCCATGGTTGCCACTAAAAATCACGTCAAACAGTCGAAATATGTAATTACATTGCTGGCTGACGGCCCCAGGGAGTGCGCCAACTCAAGAGCTATCTGCTGCTTACGCAGCCACGATAAACGAGTTGTGTCGTGGTAAAAAGGGAGTGATTTTCGTGAGAAACACCGCCTCTTGTAAGCAGAAGTTCCGGCCGTTCTATGCAAGAGAGAGCCGCAAGAATAAGGTCTTGATATGCCAAGGTGGTCTTCAGCTATGCTCGTTGGCCGCCGACTGCATCAAGCTGTGTTTACGTCCATAGAGGGAAAATCCTATTCTGGAAACTAGAACATCTGTAGGCACTGAGACGCAACCATGGGCCGCTGGAAGTTGCGTTTGGTATATGTATTTCGATTGACTACAACTAGTTACACACAATGGATCGAGCTAGCCAATTTTCTACAGGCTGTATGTAAATGCCCCATCGGGGAAGGGGGCGTGGAACTGCTTGTGTACTATCAAGAGAGAAACGCATCGTTTGCATGAAACAACATTTGCAGCGTAGCGACAATGAAAACCTGGCCTTCACAGACTGGCACAACATTGGATGTGCTAAAATCAATCCGCAAGCTTTGTTCATTGTTGATGCTTATCCATGCTGTCGCTCGGTAATTCGGCGTCGGATTCTTTGCCATGTGGAAACCTGCTTTGCTCGTTTAGAACTCTGAACATAAAGAGCTGAGTGTTTAAGGAATTCCAGTCTGTGCTTCTGGCGTATTCCAGTGAAATCATGAGCGGAAATTTGCGAAGGCTTAGCACTTTTCTCCAGCTGAGTTAAATACTAGATACTGTGCAAGTGCAATATATTTACAAAACGTGTGTTAAAGTCATTCAAGGGACTGCGAGAGACCCTCGAGGTGCAAATTCCCAACGGCGAAGGGAGTTTGTCCAAGACACTTGGTCACGTAGCATCTCTCAATCAGCTTGAGCTAAAGAACACCATATTAAGTCAAATGAAAAAGCTTTGCAGAAATGGCTCTGATAGCGAAAGTGCCACTTTCTAGGTATTGGCTAGTCGCAGCTGCATGCTTTAAGTAGTTGTCTACCTCTGTTTGCGGCTGGATGGCTGCGCATTCACTAAACGTCTCACGTTCGTAGTTGCTAGGACTGCTAAAGTCCCGTGATGCACGACACCAAACGCACCTCTAATTAGCGGCGCAACAGGTAAGCATTGTTTCTTGCCACTTCACCCCCGCAATTATGTATGCTGCATCGCGACTCCGATGTTGTCGCAGCGTGCAACAATGCACGATCGCATGCTGAGGCTTCTACAAGCGCGACGTGGTTTTTATGTTGATCTTGCACAAATACAGGGAGTGCGTTGTGATGTGGAAGTAGCTGAAAGAAGAGGATGCTAACTGATGATGCTCGCTGTAATCATTTCAAATTCGCCTGCATACACAGAATGTGTCTTCTAGTATCTACGGTATTGGTGAAACGTTGCTCCGTCTACCCCAAGTCGAGAGGGGCTTGATTTACTCAAGAAGGGCTCTACACACGCACGATTGCCAAAATGATTGATGATGGCTAGTGAAACAATTAATGCCTGCGCTTTCACCGTCTATATCGGTCAATCTTTATTCGCTCTACCATATTGGAGGACAAACACACGATCAAAACTGTGCTGGATTTTCGGAACAATAGGATGTGCGCAGCAAGGTCCACACAGGAATTCGTGATACACAAAGCCCTTGTTAACAATTAGTCTTTCACAGCAGCGGTGTGCTGGAGTCAAAATCTTTAGTTTATGTTCTATTGGGACGACGTGCGAAGCATTCTGCGGAATCGCCTGATCCTTGTATTCAGGTGCACACTATGTTCTAGGTGCAGATAATTGCGTTACTGAAAAGAACAAAAATATACTGCATGCATAGAGTACAACGGATCAGAAAATGGACAATTTGCAATTTCTGTGTATGCAAAGAGCGCTTTCTTTACACTTGACGCAGCCATCCAGGGTAACATTGACCCACACCTACAGAAGTGCCGTGGCCTATGCTAATCAACATCCTGTGGAGCCGCGAAACGCCATGGTATCCGAAGCAAATGTAGACACAATTTGATACACGCTTTATGAAGAGTTATTCTTTACTTCAGTGGAATCGACAAAAAACAATATTTCCTGGAAGTCATCAGAAATCGTGTTCACTGCCCGAAACACAGATCAGATAGAAGCAGTGACCTGCGCAGTGTGGCGACTACTGCAAGTTTTCTTTGCGAGGAAAGGCATTGCGAGTGACTTTGGGGACCATTCTTGGACAAACAGGGAGTACGTCACTTTTCACACCGATGTCGTCCGCTTCGGATTTTTGAACTCCAATTAGTGGAGGTCTACAGAAGACAACGCCAGTGGGCGGCCCGTGCAGCCAACCGCACGCAAACTACTTTTTACATGGGGCCTGTTTGGTAGCTCTCATTAAACTGCCATTCGTCGTCACACTATGCTGAGTGCGCAAAGTCTGTCCTAGAAATGTTCCCATGGAGCTGACACCGCTTCGCAACAGGTGCTAGCTTATACACATTATTTACGTTCATGAGCCACGGTAAGACACATGAATACTCCCTGCCAATTTAATGTCACACAAACACAATTCCCACCGACGTTCGCTTCATATTTTAGCACCGACGCGCGTCGTGACAAAAAAACCTAGGTATGTCAGAATACTATGAAACGTTTTTCGAGTTTTACATCTACCTCGTGTTGAAGTAGTGGAACTGCAAGCTTGCTGTGGGCGAAGCGCGTGGGTCACATTTTGCCACTAAGAGAGACAGCAATGTTGACTGTGGCTTTATTCGTTATTGTCAGCTGATGTACCCGCGTGCTGCTTGTGTTTCCATCGTGGGGCTACGTGTTCATCCCTATGCCGAATAGAATGCGAATTTTCCTATGTCTCTGCACTTGTGGAAAGACGCGCAAGCGACACAATAATAAAGGTTGCATGCAATGTTTGAAAGTGAGAAGCTTCGCTGTGCAGCAACGGGTTGCATATACCCAATGGTGAAAGATTCTCTATTCTTCGCGCGATGAAAGCAAATGACGGCGCATTCATGGCTGCTTATCGCCCAGCTGCAGTTTCTACATACGCTGATGAGCGCCTGCGCAACCCAACGTCAATTTACCTCCTTTAGCAGTTTATCCATTGATCAACACTCACGCTAAGAAAAAGCAAAATTATTTCGGCACCCACATTTTAGACGTAAGAACGAACATGTGAGCAACTTCGCGCAGCTGGTGTGTGAACGTCAGGATGAACAGTGGAACCTGGCGAAATGGAGCAATGAAGGTATTATGTTATCTGTGCAGTAGATTATGCAAATGCGCGCATGAGTATGGACCAGGTACCTACGGGCAAATGAGCTACACAACGCTACGCGTACTACGTCTTTAGTACTTCTGCGCCTTGCCTCGCAAATGTCACATACCAAAGAGCTAATGCCGACGCTGAGATGCCTCTACCATTTGGTTCGAAGGCCAAAGTTACGGTTGCTTCATATATAAAATTTTGGAGGTGCGTACACACTTAAGAGGCTTATTATTTGTGTGCGGCAGTTATTCGATATATTCACTGAGCCCCAGACACTGCTGGTAAAGCATGCAAATTTGAACATATTTATTTTCTGCGCTGTATGCCGTGAAGGCGTGCATGCGGTGCGAATGTCGTAACACCTGTCGGGAAAGCTGTGTCATGTACGACTTCAGGGATCCCAGTTTGCAGCTGTCGAATTACTTTTGAGCGCTCTCTGCTCCGTAGGACTGCTTCTACTGCTGACTACACTTATCCTGTGCACGTTCTCGCATTGCTTGCAAGGCCTTTCAGCGCCGCCGACTCCACCGGTTCCGAAGCAAGGATGACTTC
The DNA here is from genome assembly GCF_000499545.2 of Eimeria tenella. Taxonomy (NCBI): domain Eukaryota; phylum Apicomplexa; class Conoidasida; order Eucoccidiorida; family Eimeriidae; genus Eimeria; species Eimeria tenella. The sequence goes on from NW_013541844.1 coordinate 315,719, forward strand.
GACGCCGGCAGTCTACTTTACCCTGCAATAGATACTGATAAACCTGTTGCTGCAACGTTGCAAACCCCAGCTGCTCTTGTTCTGCTGTGTGGAACTGCCTTTTTAGATATCGACAAGTTATGGCTTAAGTACATGATGCCTAGCCAGATGCGTTGTCTTCAAACGCTCGACCTCACCTCGATACCTTCAGACAGGCTTATTGGGGTGTGAGATTTCCTGCTGATTCATAGAAAGTGCGCCAAATGCCTTGTGTTAGGCTGTGAAGGGGAACAATGCTAACGGCTTAACGAGAGTGCACAACACCACAAAAGCTTTTAAAGTTCTGGCGTGTTTGCCGCTGCGAAGCCCCCACACTGTATTTTAATCTCTTCATGAAGCAGCTATGTACTTGTCTGGAAGGATGTGGACGCCTAAGGGCGCAGAGCAGTGCGGTTCAAATGTGGGGCTCCATGCTGTGCTTTTGATAAAGTGCCTGCGAATGAATATCACGTAACCTGTCACTTGACACGGCGGCGGCTATTTTGCTTTTTGCTGCTCACGTTTTTTGCAGGACTACCGAAAGCACAGCCTTGTGTGTTTGAGTCTGGGACTGGCAATTTTGCGTGCAGTTGCAGCTAATCGTGTTCACATGCCGCCATGCTATGCGAACCTGAAGCCTGCCGTGGAAGCAACACTGGCAACAGTAAGTGGCGTGTCATATAAACCGAACAGTGAGAAACATCATAAATATGCAGTGCAGGCATATAGCAGGATGGTGGTTCACACGTAGTAAAGCTGGCCTGCGATGCGCTTGCAGTTTTGTCAGTGTCACCATAACTGGCACGTTACTGGCGCATGCATTGCTGGAAGGCTTATAAGAGAGGTGCATACAGAAGTGTCATGCACAGTGCGGCGACGAGAGTGATCTTTTGTTTCGCGTCGCATGAGCCAGGGCTGTCCTACCTAATTGTGTGTATGCTGATGAGCATGAAATTTTGCGTTCAATGCAAAACAGATTCGCAGTTCAACTAAAGACGTTCCTGCAAAGCCACTTAGTCAACACAATTGCTCAACATTTGCGTGAATCACTGGACCATGACAACGCATTATTTTTGGTTTTTGCTCGCCGCAACTAGATTCTTCTGCAGTTGATGTAGGTACAGCTTTTGCAAATAATTTTGTTCATAACAGTAGACATTGATGTTGGTGCGCGCAAATATCGACGTAGGATGTACGGCTAATAGACGCGAAAAGAACGCGATACTTCAAGTTTTGTGAAGCATGTGGAACAGTTTATCCGTTTCGTGGGCCAAGGAAGCAACGCTTTTGCAGCAAAGTTTGGTTTGCATGCAGACGCCAGATTTGACCGGCACGGTTTTTTGTTTTGACGCTTTGCAGCAGGATCTACCAGGTAGCAAGCTTGCTTTGAGTGCCTTTGTCTCAGCGATAGGCCTTTGTAATGTTGCATTTGTCAACTATGGCGGTTAGTTTGAGTTCATGTCCGGCGTCGTGAGAAATCGTTGCTGATATCTTTTTAAAAAGCCTAAATAACTCATCATTTGTGCGTTTTCCCTGTTGTGCGCCTGCTCGTAAGTAGGCTGTCCCAGTGGAGCAAAGCTAATTTGAGGAGCAAAGCTGATGCAGTGTTTTCAGCGCACCGTGGAGCCCTTTGAAGCAAATCGTACTGACGTAAAGCTAACTGCCGACAAGACGGCCATCAAAGGTAGACACAGTAATGCTAGAAATGCAGCTTTTGCGTCACATGTCTCCACGGGCCGCCTGAATGCTTGGCGTTTGCTGCGAAAATCGAGACACATCAATACAGGAAGCAAAACCGGAGCTGTTTTGCGGTCCGGATATCAAAGGCTTCCGCTTGGTCTTGCTTTTGGCAGTTGGTTTTTTAGTCGGTCTTTCGACATGTCAAAAATAACTAAAGCCGATAACAGTTCATTTGTTCGTGCCTGTTTCATCTTGTTTAGACGGCTGCTGCAAAGCTTGAGATTTACATCTTTTTACCCCTGAATGCTTCCTAAAGTCACATTAAATAACGAAACGTTGAATTGATTACCGTGATATTTTTGCATTCGGTTTGCTCGGGAAGGCCGCCAAAGTACTGCACATGCCTGAGACAAGTAGAGTAAGTGCTCTGTCTTATTAGCTGCAGCTACATGCAAGCACTGTCATTTTCTTGTCCTGGACTAAGCGCCGGTAAAAGCGCATGGCGACGCACGATTCACTAAATCCGTTATTCCTGCAGGAATAAATTCATGTGCCCACGCTGTGACACGGCAGAAGAGGTAAAGAACTTAGTATATTTAGGCGGAAAAAGCGTTTACCTATGCTCGGGATGACACGTTTCATGCTTCCACTCTAACGGTGACCCAGGCTCTTTTTGTGTCTGCCAGCTAGGTCGCGGTCCTGCAGCTTCATATGCAATACGGAAATGTGCGTGCTGCACGCGTCGCCAAAATGTGCGTCTTGCATCTCAAAAATATAGTACGGCTCAACCCATATTAAGGCGCAGATTAAGGAACCCATCGCTGGGAGAATCATGAAACTACCATCTAGTCCGATCACATACCTCTGCCGCATAGTCATTCCTGCGAAAACACATTGGAAAATGACTTAAATGTGCAGTTTGTGCGTTGTACACGCTTCGTTATTAACGTTGACAGATTTCTAGACACTCATGTTCTATAAATTGTGGAAGAAAAGCCATTATTAAAGATTCGCATATCTTAAGCAAGCAAAAAACCTTTCAGAAGTGGCCAAATGCTGCGCAATATGCACGCTGTCGTTAGTGTTGCTGCTTACTGCGAAGCTTCATTCCACCATCCAATGGTGTTGCGCCACTATGCGGTTGTAGTGCTTCGCTTAGAGCACTTGTGCAGCCCAAAACAAATTTGTGTGCTTGGCATTCCCAAACTGCTTAAAACCGTTTGGATGTTCGCGAGATGGCGACGTGGACATTAGTTTTGGCTTTTTCCCCACGGAAAGGATTTGCAGAGCTGCTGACGGAAGTCTTGGCCACATGTGGCAAGGCGGCGACTGGTGTGCTGTCGGGTGGCAGTAGGCAAAATTTCCACTAGGTGAGCAACCACTGCGACACTCAGAGTGCCTAGGAATGTAAAGACATTACTGTTGTGGGGAAAGGTACGGTGCCGTATCTAGACAGAGCGAAATTATGATGCTGCAGGCTCGCTGCGTACGCAGATAGTGGGCTTGATAGTGCCACTGAGGCGACACCTTGACCTCACAATGCCATGATTCCGTACTGTCATTTTATGCGCTCGCCTCCCGCCTACACTTGCAGTGTAGGTCTCTGTGTTCACTCCTCTGTCAACCAGACCACCAATTGTTCGCCGTGGGTGAACGTTGAAAAAGAGAAACAAGCAACACAAAGGTAGGCGTGGAAACAAAGCGTAAAAGTCAGCGCTTTGCTAAGCGGGCAACTGTTGTCTACAGCGAATGCCAGCGCACTCGACAATGTGTGCCGACAACGATTTGCTCGCCTTTCACGCTTAATCATTCGGGAGCTTCAGGATGCAGTGTAAAGCTAAGTACGTTTAGTTTTCATCAACAACATTATTACTTTTTGACACTACACCGTAGATTGGAACGCACGGATGCGGGCCACCTTTGCACGAACAATGTGTGAACGTCAGGATGAACAGTGGAACCTGGCGAAATGGAGCAATGAAGGTATTATGTTATCTGTGCAGTAGATTATGCAAATGCGCGCATGAGTATGGACCAGGTACCTACGGGCAAATGAGCTACACAACGCTACGCGTGCTACGTCTTTAGTACTTCTGCGACTTGCCTCGCAAATGTCACATACCAAAGAGCTAATGCCGACGCCGAGATGCCTCTACCATTTGGTTCGAAGGCCAAAGTTACGGTTGCTTCATATATAAAATTTTGGAGGTGCGTACACACTTAAGAGGCTTATTATTTGTGTGCGGCAGTTATTCGATATATTCACTGAGCCCCAGACACTGCTGGTAAAGCATGCAAATTTGAACATATTTATTTTCTGCGCTGTATGCCGTGAAGGCGTGCATGCGGTGCGAATGTCGTAACACCTGTCGGGAAAGCTGTGTCATGTACGACTTCAGGGATCCCAGTTTGCAGCTGTCGAATTACTTTTGAGCGCTCTCTGCTCCGTAGGACTGCTTCTACTGCTGACTACACTTATCCTGTGCACGTTCTCGCATTGCTTGCAAGGCCTTTCAGCGCCGCCGACTCCACCGGTTCCGAAGCAAGGATGACTTCGACGCCGGCAGTTTACTTTACCCTGCAATAGATACTGATAAACTTGTTGCTGCAACGTTGCAAACCCCAGCTGCTCTTGTTCTGCTGTGTGGAACTGCCTTTTTAGATATCGACAAGTTATGGCTTAAGTACATGATGCCTAGCCAGATGCGTTGTCTTCAAACGCTCGACCTCACCTCGATACCTTCAGACAGGCTTATTGGGGTGTGAGATTTCCTGCCCATTCATAGGATGTACGCCAAATGCCTTGTGTTAGGCTGTGAAGGGGAACAATGCTAACGGCTTAACGAGAGCGCACAACACCACAAAAGCTTTTAAAGTTCTGGCGTGTTTGCCGCTGCGAAGCCCCCACACTGTATTTTAATCTCTTCATGAAGCAGCTATGTACTTGTCTGGAAGGATGTGGACGCCTAAGGGCGCAGAGCAGTGCGGTTCAAATGTGGGGCTCCATGCTGTGCTTTTGATAAAGTGCCTGCGAATGAATATCACGTAACCTGTCACTTGAAACGGCGGCGGCTATTTTGCTTTTTGCTGCTCACGTTTTTTGCAGGACTACCGAAAGCACAGCCTTGTGTGTTTGAGTCTGGGACTGGCAATTTTGCGTGCAGTTGCAGCTAATCGTGTTCACATGCCGCCATGCTATGCGAACCTGAAGCCTGCCGTGGAAGCAACACTGGCAACAGTAAGTGGCGTGTCATATAAACCGAACAGTGAGAAACATCATAAATATGCAGTGCAGGCATATAGCAGGATGGTGGTTCACACGTAGTAAAGCTGGCCTGCGATGCGCTTGCAGTTTTGTCAGTGTCACCATAACTGGCACGTTACTGGCGCATGCATTGCTGGAAGGCTTATAAGAGAGGTGCATACAGAAGTGTCATGCACAGTGCGGCGACGAGAGTGATCTTTTGTTTCGCGTCGCATGAGCCAGGGCTGTCCTACCTAATTGTGTGTATGCTGATGAGCATGAAATTTTGCGTTCAATGCAAAACAGATTCGCAGTTCAACTAAAGACGTTCCTGCAAAGCCACTTAGTCAACACAATTGCTCAACATTTGCGTGAATCACTGGACCATGGCAACGCATTATTTTTGGTTTTTGCTCGCCGCAACTAGATTCTTCTGCAGTTGATGTAGGTACAGCTTTTGCAAATAATTTTGTTCATAACAGTAGACATTGATGTTGGTGCGCGCAAATATCGACGTAGGATGTACGGCTAATAGACGCGAAAAGAACGCGATACTTCAAGTTTTGTGAAGCATGTGGAACAGTTTATCCGTTTCGTGGGCCAAGGAAGCAACGCTTTTGCAGCAAAGTTTGGTTTGCATGCAGACGCCAGATTTGACCGGCACGGTTTTTTGTTTTGACGCTTTGCAGCAGGATCTACCAGGTAGCAAGCTTGCTTTGAGTGCCTTTGTCTCAGCGATAGGCCTTTGTAATGTTGCATTTGTCAACTATGGCGGTTAGTTTGAGTTCATGTCCGGCGTCGTGAGAAATTGTTGCTGATATCTTTTTAAAAAGCCTAAATAACTCATCATTTGTGCGTTTTCCCTGTTGTGCGCCTGCTCGTAAGTAGGCTGTCCCAGTGGAGCAAAGCTAATTTGAGGAGCAAAGCTGATGCAGTGTTTTCAGCGCACCGTGGAGCCCTTTGAAGCAAATCGTACTGACGTAAAGCTAACTGCCGACAAGACGGCCATCAAAGGTAGACACAGTAATGCTAGAAATGCAGCTTTTGCGTCACATGTCTCCACGGGCCGCCTGAATGCTTGGCGTTTGCTGCGAAAATCGAGACACATCAATACAGGAAGCAAAACCGGAGCTGTTTTGCGGTCCGGATATCAAAGGCTTCCGCTTGGTCTTGCTTTTGGCAGTTGGTTTTTTAGTCGGTCTTTCGACATGTCAAAAATAACTAAAGCCGATAACAGTTCATTTGTTCGTGCCTGTTTCATCTTGTTTAGACGGCTGCTGCAAAGCTTGAGATTTACATCTTTTTACCCCTGAATGCTTCCTAAAGTCACATTAAATAACGAAACGTTGAATTGATTACCGTGATATTTTTGCATTCGGTTTGCTCGGGAAGGCCGCCAAAGTACTGCACATGCCTGAGACAAGTAGAGTAAGCGCTCTGTCTTATTAGCTGCAGCTACATGCAAGCACTGTCATTTTCTTGTCCTGGACTAAGCGCCGGTAAAAGCGCATGGCGACGCACGATTCACTAAATCCGTTATTCCTGCAGGAATAAATTCATGTGCCCACGCTGTGACACGGCAGAAGAGGTAAAGAAATTAGTATATTTAGGCGGAAAAAGCGTTTACCTATGCTCGGGATGACACGTTTCATGCTTCCACTCTAACGGTGACCCAGGCTCTTTTTGTGTCTGCCAGCTAGGTCGCGGTCCTGCAGCTTCATATGCAATACGGAAATGTGCGTGCTGCACGCGTCGCCAAAATGTGCGTCTTGCATCTCAAAAATATAGTACGGCTCAACCCATATTAAGGCGCAGATTAAGGAACCCATCGCTGGGAGAATCATGAAACTACCATCTAGTCCGATCACATACCTCTGCCGCATAGTCATTCCTGCGAAAACACATTGGAAAATGACTTAAATGTGCAGTTTGTGCGTTGTACACGCTTCGTTATTAACGTTGACAGATTTCTAGACACTCATGTTCTATAAATTGTGGAAGAAAAGCCATTATTAAAGATTCGCATATCTTAAGCAAGCAAAAAACCTTTCAGAAGTGGCCAAATGCTGCGCAATATGCACGCTGTCGTTAGTGTTGCTGCTTACTGCGAAGCTTCATTCCACCATCCAATGGTGTTGCGCCACTATGCGGTTGTAGTGCTTCGCTTAGAGCACTTGTGCAGCCCAAAACAAATTTGTGTGCTTGGCATTCCCAAACTGCTTAAAACCGTTTGGATGTTCGCGAGATGGCGACGTGGACATTAGTTTTGGCTTTTTCCCCACGGAAAGGATTTGCAGAGCTGCTGACGGAAGTCTTGGCCACATGTGGCAAGGCGGCGACTGGTGTGCTGTCGGGTGGCAGTAGGCAAAATTTCCACTAGGTGAGCAACCACTGCGACACTCAGAGTGCCTAGGAATGTAAAGACATTACTGTTGTGGGGAAAGGTACGGTGCCGTATCTAGACAGAGCGAAATTATGATGCTGCAGGCTCGCTGCGTACGCAGATAGTGGGCTTGATAGTGCCACTGAGGCGACACCTTGACCTCACAATGCCATGATTCCGTACTGTCATTTTATGCGCTCGCCTCCCGCCTACACTTGCAGTGTAGGTCTCTGTGTTCACTCCTCTGTCAACCAGACCACCAATTGTTCGCCGTGGGTGAATAGTTTTATAGGCTTGTGTAGTTTCACACAGTTGGCAAGACTAGATAATTAATCACGAACGTGTAGGATTGACGAGACGTTGCTTCGTGCCGAGCACACCACGATTTCAAGGAGAAGCCTTTAACAGTACGTGCGTGACACACGGAGCTTCCTCATGTTGGAAGATCAGATAAACGTTGTTCTACGAAACGTCAAAACCATGGAAAGTGCCCGCTTGCAACTCAAGATGATGAGCCAGATTGCAGGAGCGGTGGACTGCAAAAGGCTCCCAGCAGGACTGGTGGATGGAGGAACCAATGCATCTGCGTCGTGCAATCACCCATTCGTGTTACTATTGCGTTTGAGTGCGGTCGGCAAACCGGAATTCTTTGCGCTTTTAATCAGCTAAAGCGATTTAACTACAAGTCGTGGTATTGCTGCCTGTGCGCCATCGCTAGTGACTTCGTTTAGCGCAGCAGAAAGTGGTGGGCTGCATTCAGGTACAAGAGCCTGATGGACCCAACAAAAGGTAGGTTTGCTTACCTGTGTATCATGAGCATGGGCCAGTTAGCTACTTAAACTTTGGTGTGTTACTTATCATTCTACCGGTGTTTGTCAGCACGATGCCTTCTCGTGTTTGCTTGTCATTCCCTAAGTTAGGTGACGCGGATATGCTTTTCACCGATTTGGTAAGCTCGTGCGTATTCATATTCAGATGAAGAGGCCGACAGAAAGCTCATGATATTTGTATGTTTCTTGTCAAGGTCACTAGAGCTGGTAACATGCTCTTTTGGAGTTTCAGCATGTGCGCTGGAAATTGCTGCCTGCAACTGATAAACTTGCGGCAAACACGCCCACAAGAAGCCATTCAAATCCTGCGTGTATGCGTTTTGCATAGCGTTGTAAAGAAGAGTTTAGTACCAAATATAGAGACAAAATTGCTTCCCGTAACAGAGTTATGTTAAATTTATTATTTTACGTATTGTGGTGTTTCACACCAATGTACCGTTCCTGGATTAATACTGAAATCCATATGTCTACGCATTTGGGAATACGCACCAGCCATACTTAGTTTACACGTAAGAATGCCTACTCAGTTCGCTTGCATAGGACAGTCCCCAAGCAGTTGGTTTCACCTCTGCGGCAACAAAATGCAGGATTCATTGCTAGGGTTCGAAGAAATTTCCCTTGAGAGTGCGTTTTAACTGCCTGTTGCATTTCGTATTCGCACGTACTAACGAGATGTGTCATTTGCTCAGAATGTAAGGTCGTCCCTAAAGCAATAACACGTTATACAATATGATTGGAATGCATGCCTTATTACTGTATTGGTCGTTGCCTAGCCTATTGTGAGAAAGCTGGATGTATACGTTGGATGTGCGCTCAATTAAATCAGATACAGCCGAAATAGAGACACGTTGCTACGTGCGCTACTTGCCCAGTTTTGGTTTGGATGTCTAGATGACTGTACTTTCACAATAGTGTCCCGTATTCTCATGTATCCCTAGAAGAAAAGATGGCGCTCATCGACACAGATGCAATCTTGGTGGCTCTACGAAATGAAATCTTCACCGGCAGTTAGTCACGATATTCTTTTAGGAAGTCCGTTCTGCTTTTCTGAGGTGACAAAACGGCTGATCGAACTATGCACAAGCATTGTAGCAAAACGTTAACCTTTTCATTTTGGCAGCACGCGCCAAGGCCACTACTTAAGATCAGCACGCGAGGCGAGAAACTCAGAGTCCTTTCTTTTGCGACACAAGAACGACTGATCTGGAGGCCGCTGATAGATTAAGTACTTGTGGGCATTAGAGACTCTGCCATTTACTTGAAGAGTCACAATTTCTGGCCCTGTGCAACCAGGGAGTGCGTACCATGAAATGAAGTAAATAGAACGTCCAGTGAATGTTCAGCATTGGAATCAGTAAAGGTTTCTGCCGTTATGTCAAAATTATTAGCCTTGCGCAGGCAGTTGCTGCATCGCTTAGCCAGTGCCAGCGGCAGCGTTTGCCTGGTCGTACAAGAGTAACTTCGTTTAGAAAACTGATGGTGGAAGACACTGCCAGTAGCCAATAACACGCGCAGCTCGTCCCGTTGAGTCAGCACCAGCGTTACAAAGTCCTACATGAAAAAGCGATCCTAGCTACGCTGCACTCTTAAAATAAAATAAATAGGGACTATTTGCAATTTGGTATCTGGGAGATACAAACGTGCAGGTTCCGAAGAACTAAGAAGTACCACTAGCTTTTAAAAAGCTCAAAAGGAACTGTTGCTGCACAGCGCTTTGTACCTGACTTTGGCGTGGAAGAGAGTTTGCTCCATATCACTGGGACGCAAACTCCCGCTACGAACCAGTAGAAGGTTGCACGTTTTTCTGTATAACCACCGAATCTAGTTCTTAAATGCAGCTCTTCTTTGCAGGGGGTGCGCTCTATACCTGTCGTCATCAGAGTCTCAGCACTTGAAGATTGGTGAGCACTGAATTCTACGCGCAGTTTCGAATCATGTAGGCAGTATTCAATGGTGCTTGATGTCTAGGTCATGACGAACGGAGCAGGATTTGAGAGGCCGGGCTAACTTCGTGGTAGTGCAAGTGCACCACCTAGATGCTCGCCTTTGCACACTTACTTGGCTGAATTGATGCACTGAGTGAGTCAGGGTGTTGAGGCATATCTTCCAGATTTCAGCGACTTGACGGTTTGCCGCACACTCTACACCCAAGCACCGAGCACCGCAAGAATGCCACGGTTACGCATTGAAATTTCAAGTATATCAACATGTTGCATGCCTCCAGATGGTGCGACACATCAATCACCTGGAAAAGCGTTAAAACTTCAGATAGCGAAGCGTTAGCTTTATCTGTGCTCGTTTTGGTCAGGAGGCATGTGGACAGCCTGAAAACGTTCTCCGCGTCATATAAGTCTGAAATTGTCGGTGTTGTAAGTTGTTTGTAGGCAGTTGGGCGGCCTCTGTGAATTGTGCATTTTGTGTCTCATACAGTTATGCAGCTAGTGAAGAACGTTCCGTATTCTGTGACAAAGCGGGTCCTCCAATGCAACAATGACAAGCTGGAAAGAAAGCCCTTGGGTACCATACGTTTTAGTACTCAAACGGCTTCAGAAGTTTGCGTGCTGAGCCTCTACTGCTTCAAAACAAGCATTGTTTTCTTTTTAACGCAGCGCATTGTCTGTGGGACGGCCCAACTAAAACTGGTGCGCATGGAAAGCCTGTGGATGCTGCAGGACGTATGTTGTTTAATCGGGCTGCTCAACAAACGACATAGATTGCATAAAGATGTGCCGTGAGGTGTTGGCGACTGCGGCCATTCCACGGTGATTTTAATTTATAGGTCAAACAACTATGTGATGAACTGCGGCCCCGTTTTTGTTTGTTCATGAGTGCAGGAGCCAAATACTGCCACGAAACATTTGCACCCTTTTCTTCTCTGCAGGACGTTTTGCCGCATATTTGCAACTTGTCTTCTTAGTAGCCGCGCCATCATCATGCCAAGCGAATTAATAAGCAAAACAGGAGGTGCGCCAGCTGAGAAAAGCACGATAATACTAGAATTGCGTGAAAATAATAGCTGCTGCGCCGCTTTGTCGTTTACTTGCGCGTTAAAACATCTCATGTCAATAGGGTGGACAAACATGCAGATTGTACGTCTAGAGATCCACTGATGGGTTTGCAGCCGCTTGAGGACCTGATCGTAAACCTGGTGTTCGTGCCATAGACACAAATCTGATGCAGTTTTCAGCAGGCACATGCATGCATTCGGCACAGTGGTGCGTTCTTTAAGCTGTTGTTGAAGCATATGATATGGCATGAGCTCCTTGTAGATCAACTTCTGCACACCGGTTTGTGTAAAGTGAGTGACGCTCGGCAGAGTACCCCGGCAGATGGCTGGAACAATACTTTTGCGAATTTCATTAGTCAGAAGCCCACAATTGTTCGAGACATAGACCTTTATAAGAGGTGGCAACCCTGTTTAATTTGTTGCTTAATTTGTCGCTGTATGGCTCCGGTTCTGAAATCAAACTAACTTTGCTTTTGTATTTGTACTTCTAGAATAGTGGCACGGCAATGAAGCCATCATGGCAGTACATACTATCCTCGAAGAACGTGCGCCGACCACAGTGCAACTGCAAATCATAACGGTGTATATTTAGCTGCAATGCACGCCGTGTAGTCCATTGTTTCATCTGTTGTGCTCGTAGGCTACATTTTGTGCTGTTGAACTTTCGGTAATATGCATGCGTGGTGCGAAGGAGTCTCATGTTTCGTCCGCAGGAGAGTGCTTTGTCACTAACTTCACTTCGCGTTTATGCGTTTGCGATCTTTTCTGTCAAGGTGCATGAAATGTAAGACCATAAGCCGCAAGTTTTGAGCTACTCTCCCCTTGCTACATATTTGGAGAGTCCTTGCAGAAGGAACCTGCGCGCTTCGGATTGTTTCATAGAACACATCCATACTGGACAAAAATCGTGAAGCAGGAGTTGCTGTTCTCGATGAAGCCTCGCGCGAATGCTTGTAGTGCCATTTACTCTTTTGCTGTTTCAGTGGAAGATTTTGAGGAGAGCTTTAGTCCGGACCCTCAGCAAGTGCGCTGGAAGCTGTTCGTGATAAATGCTAGTTCATTGACTCAAATGTATTGGAAGATACGTGAACGCCGGCGTTTCGAGGTCCATCTCGAAGATGGATCAATACAGTTCCAGGAATAGGAAAGGAATCTCTGCGCTTTTATTCAGAGAGATCCTGACAACTGTTTTCAAACACTGTTGGAGCTTTGCGTCTTCGGGATCCAGTGACACATGCACGATTCACAATGCTGGCTACTCCACTGCTCGCTATAGGTATGTTAATAACTCCATTTGCGTCCGCTGACGCACTACAATGGGCATTTTGTTCGTTGCGTTGCAGCTTCACTGGAGAATACATTTTACGGATCCTGCAGAGTGATCTTTCAGCTAGTAAGTCTGACAGGCCGCTGGTAGCATTCGGGCGAAATTCGAGTTTCAAGAAAAATGCGCAGTTGAGGTGAGCTGCTTTAAAGCGTGCGTTGTGCTACACGTCACGTATGGGAGCGCAACTCTGCATTGAGAATTGGTCCCCAGGTATGGCCATGCCGCCTCTTGAATGAAAGAACTGCTTGCGTGCTGCAATAGTATTAGGAAACGGTTTATCCACATACTAGGACAGCACTATTCAGTTACATGTAGTGGTTTGTGCGTACAAAATATTACTAAATGCCGGAATAACGTAGAGTTTACCCTCCTTCGCGCTATTTCTCATTCTCTATTGGCCACACGTTTTGCTCTAAATTCTGCAGCGGATGGCAATCACACAAATGTCCGCACCTGTCTGCATTCCTTACCCCTGCTAACGACCAAGAGCCCAGCGTAGTACACGCGTTCTTGCTTTAGCTGCTATTGTTGAAAGGCTCTAAAGATGTATCGTTTCTGCAGGAAGTACGTGTACTTGGCTGTATCCAGCCATCACCAAATACGACTGTTTAACAGAAACATAGTTATGCCACCTGTGCATAGCACTGTACTTGAAAAATTAATAGTTTTCAAGGCAAAACGGGTTGGATTGTGCCGACGCTGAACCACTGGGCTGCTGAATGAATATGTGAGCAGTATGCTGCAAGCTACTAGGTCATGTTCATTGGTGTGAGAAATCACGGAGCTATTCTTTGTAAGAGAGACAGCGCAGGGCGTAATTTATACCCAAACATCTGAGCCTTCATTATGCTTTTGTCCACAAAATGAAAACGGTTGCCGTTGGCTCTCGAAAACAACTTTTTCCACAAGCCCGCATCATCGATTACCTAAACAACGGTCTTGATGATCCTGGCCAGTCAAAGTTAATTAATACTGAAGGACTAGACAGATGGGAATCCTTTTTTCCAGTAAACCGACATGCCATTGGCAGACGGCCTTACCAGGAATGAACTAGCAAGTGACAGCTCTTACTATCTAGAAAGGTACCGACGGCATGACTTCCATCGAGCCATGAGCAAATCCGCAAACAGAATATAAGGTACTGGGAGCAAAACCGTAGCCGTTGAACGTTTAAGTTATGCGACAAAGACATCTGGCGGGCAGCAATATTTGCAGAGGCCTAAGGAGGAGAGCCGTCGATGGTGCTCTTTCTTCTATTGGGTGTTTAGCAACAACTTCATCTCCGATAACAGCGCGTGCGATATATTTGCTCATTGATACTGCTGCCGATTTTTTACTTGAACCGTCACAGGCAAACGTATTAGTTCTTGTTGTTTAGATATTTTTTGTTGTGTTGGAATCGAATATATGAATTACGTGGGCCCACGCGAGGTCACGGTAAACGACTAATTAAGTGCAGTTATCGCCAGTTCTGCACACTCTGATATATGTCCGCAAACATCCTTTATGTTTGCAGACAACTTTGGTTATTCTCACGGTTTGTTGTTCTGTAGGATTGTAATTGGTTATTCAATCACATGGTCACAGAAAACGAACCCTTGTTGCCTTTACTCAGACCGAGCTTCATACGAGCATCATGACAGAAACACGTTTTCACTTTACACAGAAAACGCAGCTTTTGGATGGTCTAGAGAAAGTAGCCAATACACAGCTAAGAAGCCCACACGTGACAATCATGCCTACCTTACCTTTCCACTAGCATGTTGGTATTGTATTTGTTGCTAGCGGGTGCGCTTGCGGGTCTAAATGAGCCACAGACAATGAGCCTCTGCGAGCAGGGGTTGCGAAAGAGCATTCAGTTCGAGAAATTTCAGATTATTCAAAATGCACGCTATGCTCATGTTTGCTTCAACCTTTAACGCAATTCTACAAGCTGTTGATCCAACTGTTTCTTCTTCGATATTGGACAATTATGCCTGGATATGATGCACAGTGACTAGGTGTAGACTGGAAATTTTTAATTGTGTATAGCGCACTCTTTGTTTAAGGAGGGCACATTGGATAATGGCGCTACACCTCTGGCCAAAATGCAGCGTTGTGTCGTACTTTTGTAGGACCTGCATGTAAGCGTTAGCAAGGCGATTTTTGTGTCCAAATATGCCACGCACATACACTATAGGTGCCCAGGGAAAAAAGGAAATGCCTCGAAAGCACCACACAAACACGGGTTGGTATAGGCATAATTATTCTACAGTGGTGTGAGGGATATATCAGCTAGTGCGCTGCAGACCACTTAGCCTACGCATACGCTGCAGCCACTGAAAACAGTAGTGTAGATACAGTGGAGAAACATTATAACACCCTCGATTTTGTTAAGGTAGGCTAGCGGGTGGGCTGCATATAGTTAAATTATATGCGTTTCTACCTGTAGTGCTGTTCAACTCTAAAACGTCGTTGTCACAGCAGCCTCAAAAGCACTCATATTGCCCGCGGTCCGTGCTGTATACAATATGAGGTGTCCAGTTTGCTGCGAGTTGCAGAGACAGTCATAGTGGTGCAGGTGGTACTAACGCGTAATGTGGAGTGTCAATATACACTTCATCCTCATTGCATACACTGTGAGAATCTTGATATCATGAGTGTGCACCGAGAGCCAGAATGGGTGGCTCATGAGCGCAGACTGTGGCTTTGATACTAACAGTGTGAGACGACGAGACGTTATAACTTTGAGAGAGCAAAATTTACATGTTGCAAGCGCATTTGTAAGAAAGGTGCTTGACCTGAATTCATTAGCAGCCGTCAGGCACGCTTTGATCCCAATGCGGTTCCAGGACGTTAGTCTCATTCTGCAGATCTAGGGAGCAAATATAATCTGTTTACTGCACGAAGCAAAACGATTTCCGTTGGTGAGCATTACATTAAAACCGTTGGAGTGACAATGCCCGAATTTGCCGTAAACTGAACTGACCGAGCGTTGTAAAGTCTTGGCGTCTGTTTAACTTTTCGCAGCCGATGTGTTCCTTCGTGAGCACCAAGCAGCTGACAGTTTCTTAGTATCAGATGAAGGCTTTTTCTGCATATGGGTGGGCAGGATGTGCGCTATGCTTCTCACGTCACGGCTTTTATATGAATAAACCAAGTTAGCTCATCGTGAAATTATTCACACAGCCTAGCTCGTGAATGTAAATAGACTGTGAAATTCCTCTAAATTAGCTCTCGAAAAAAGCTGTAAAAGAATGGAAGTATTTACTGTACCTAGATGTTCGTCAAATCTGTTTTCCCCACGCTCATGGTGTATTTTGACAAGTGCAGATGATAGAAATCTATCCAGTTACATCCTAAGTAAATTATGCAGCTGGAATGCAGACCAGTAGAAACGTACTCTCGTAGGCGTTCTTCCAGGGCAGGTTTGGGAATATTGCATCTTATTACTTTTGCGCATTCTTCGAAGCACCGGGAAACGCCAAGCGACAGTAGACGGCTCCGCGTTATAAACTAACGGCGAGTGCATCAACCCCACCTCAAAGAAATGGCTTCATGCTGCCTTTCGTTGCTATTTGCTTCGTGCAGCCGTGTGCTAAGCAATGCTAGACTGCGAGTGTCAGTTTGTGAGCTTACTCAGATCGTTTGTGTATCTATACAATTGTAATGCACTGCGTAATTTCGACAAAGTGGTGTTTGCCTTCGAATAAATGACCAAGTATATCTTTGCACCATTGAACGAAATGCCTCGTCTCCCATTATCATTAAGGACCGGTGGCGATGACTTCCCTGGATGCGTTGTTTACCGTTTTACTGAATCTTTTGATGACCAGAGTATGGCATTAGTAGTTCTTGCCACTCGACAAGCTGCGTCACTTCGCGTTCAGTCTGTTCGATCACTATTAGCAGGTGATTATCGCGGCAAAACTAGCAAAGGGGGACTTTGGGTAAAACAATAATGTTTGTCTGCGACGTATCTTCTCCTAATTTCTATGCGCACAATCACCCTGCCCCACCTACTAGTGCGTGCGCCCGCCGTTCGCTCCGCGCGTTGGTAGTAGTCACTATATCTGGCATCAACGGAAAGTTGTTAAGACTTTGTGTGCTACATAGAAACGGTTCCCAGCTATAGACTGAAGAAAAATATGATCGCGCTTTAAGGCGTGTGTGTTCAAGTGAATACTTGAATTTCTATGGCCGCTCGCTCTTCAAATTTTATGCGCCGCAGAGGTTACATGCAGCTAACAAATCAAAGTCTTTACATTCTTTTTTAGTATTGCAAAAAGCGCAAAATGCCGATTTCTCAAATCATTCAAATCTTGCCTAGGTCCAGTGTACTGCTGGCGCAGCAGCAACATGCGTGATATTTGGATAGACAAACGATTACGCGAGAAGCGCGGCGTCATTTGCACAGACATTGTGTTAGTGCACCACCTAATGGGTTTCCTGGAAGCCTGAAATTCTGCCGTGTAAAAACGCGCTTTGAAAATTTAGGAAGTGAGCTAGCTAGTGTCAATGCCGGGCTGAAAAACTGTCCCTTGCGCTCCGTTGAACTCATGGGTACACTGCTTTCCCCTCTAATGCTTGCATTATTTCCACGCACCCTGAGCAACAGCAGCTGCAGTTACTCTGCGCAAATCCCATTGTTACCATTCATTGATTGCATTTGTCTTTGCCAACCGTTGCAGAAGGGGAGAAGAAGTGGCTGGATTCCTCCGTCTAGTTAGTAGTGCATGTTGCTTAACACACAATGGATGGCTTTGTGTATTTAGATCTACTGATCACGACACTAAGAAATATCGCGTCGTTTTCCATGCACCTTTTACTGCACATTTAGTGACATCTCCAGAGGTGCTTTTTTTGCATCGCAACAGCATTTCGCGCAGGAATTGCGGTCTAGTAGCCAATAGGGCAGCGATTTATCTTATTTTCATTCCAGGAAGTATGTATCTTGCTACATTGGACGTGGGAAAACAAAATGCAAGCGAATCTGTATTTCCAGAGCCCCCGTCTTGTATACTTCATTGCCTCTACGCCAACATGTCTGTAATGTTGCATGCCTGTAGCATAAGAGCCTTGCCGGCTCACCGCACTCAATAACGTGTGGATGACACCGTTCTTACAATTTTTTAAGTTCTGTAGTAGACTTTTCTACCCAGTGATGATCACGCCATCTTTTTTCACAAAGAGCAAACTTCCCATTAGCTATAGCGCCTGCCATCCAGGCGATTCTGCTGGGCATAATGTGCGAAGCAAGCGTTTTCTATTGCACGATGCCTTCGCTAGCGCCGTCGATAGTCGTACTTTCTTCAGAGCTGCAAAAGGCGTCAAGACGTTCGTAGCACAGGTTTCTCAAGCAAACCAAAGAAAGTCTGTTTTGATGTCTGACGAGGCGGGTGCCAGTTGCCACAAGAGGTGATATGCAGGACTGACGTACGTTTCTCTTCCTCGGCCCTGGCTGATCGGTAGCTGACATCGCCTTTTTATGCGAACGTTCTATTCTATCCATCGATTGCGTTTTTAGTTTATTGGAAAAACAGAAGTGTCTTTGTTGATTTCTGGAGTGATTTCCGTCAAGTCTTCCGCCACTTCCCCGTGTGTATTGAGAAGTTGGAGGAATGAACAAACCAATAGCAAAAAATGCATGTGCATTAGCCCGTTGTACCTGCTTCCACATGCGCACGGTAAGATGTCGAGCCATTCCACATATTGGCAGTAGACCTTGATATCGTCAAACGTGAGAATGCCTGATCCGCTGCTGGGCCCTCAAGCCTCCTTGTATATAATTAAAATATATTTCCTGGTGAAAGAAAAACGGGCGTTCGGGAGAAATGCCGTGTATACTGGCAGGGAGTGAGCTACACCTGTGGCGCTCAGAAGCTGCCGAAAAACGAGCAAATGCGACAATCCAAGTTATGAACCAGGCAGAAAATAATATAGCCCCAAAATTTTAATCTTTTCGTTTCACTAGCATGAAAGCATTCTGGCGTTTCTGGCATCTGGCAATAGATAGTTATCAAACATTTGTTTTGCACTCGTCACAAGGCACACCTCTTCGCGCTGTGCACTTTGTGAGCTTCAGTGCACGAGCACAAACGGGCTACCATGTAGTAGAAGGCAAACGACTGTGCAACCCTTGCTTGCTGTTCTTTTGAAGAAGAATGGAGCACGCATACATTTTTCAAGCAAGACACTTCAACGTCATCGGAGACGACGGAGCACTACGTGCCCTCAACATGCGCACGCTTAATGTGAAAACTATACAATAGTACAGGCACTAATGTTTCTTTTTATAGCGAATAGTATTGGAAAAAAGCTGAGGCGTCCGCTTGCGAAGATACTGACCTGTCCTGTCGTCCAGATTGTCGGTTTCATGAGCTTCATTTAGCGCTAGCCGCACAACCCATAATGCCGTAAAAACACCATACAAAATATGGGGTAGGGGAATGCGCAGTTGCACTGCACATGGGCCTTTTTTAGTATTTCCATGGAGCTTTTTCCCTGGAATTATTCAATTAAATTTGATGGAAACGCAGTTAGCAGCACATGGCCGCACGTCTTGCCTACTGCTAAAAATTTTAAATATCAAGGATGTGGGTCACTGAGAAGATAAAAACATAGAGCGGATATACAGGTGCAGACCTTCAAGATGTTTGGCGAACATTGTGGATTTTACCTTCTACCAAACGGATATGCATGCAAATTTGGAGGTGTTATATTGTAAAACTCCTGTTTGCGGCAGACGCCGCTCAGAAGACGGAGCGTGTGCTCCTTCAGCGTGCTGATATACAACGACTAGACCACGGATAATTTTGATAAAATAGTCTATTCCACTTCCACACACGGCAGCCTAAGGTGCCGGGAGCGAACAACGGTGGCAATTTTGTCTTCAGGCTGCGCTGATCAGGTGCCTAAAGAAGCACGCGTTGGGCAACAGTTAATGAGACACTGCGATGCGATATATGCGCTAGGCCCTTTAAATCAATTAGCGTATCTTCATAAAGCTCCACTGCAATAAACCTGGAGACGTTGGTAGCGTATGTTTTGAGCATACCAGGGCAAAGCTGCCCTCGTCGAATCCCGTCGTTACTCAACTCTAAACCAAGTACTAGCTTGACCAATGCGCTTAAACGATGTGTAGGCTTTCTTTCATGCATTTAAAAAAATGCTGCACACGTGCATGACAGCGAATTTAGTCATTTACCGAACATTAATTTTGCTAATGACGTCGCGTGCGGTCCTGTTGGATCTTGATACTGACGTGCCACATGCCACCAAATGCAGCTTCATGGATCGCACTGAAGTATAACGCGGAATTTTCTCCGCTTAGTGATTCCGCTGCCGCACCTTGAACTTTTAAAATAAAAGCTTGCTGCAAACGCATGGCATATTGGCACGTCAAACCTGTTTCTGCGTGCTGCTACAGTCTCCCCCACGGGCGTCGGCAAACGAGAGAATCGCGCCATTTCAAGCAGAAGCAAGCAAATGCTTATCGTCCGGATTGTCGTAAAGACACAATGCTTATACAGCGACGGTTTTTCGGCCACATTAAGCCCGAAGCAAAGCTCTGGACTGTGTGTAGCACAAATCATTCCATGTATCGAAACTCTGCCACTGGAAGTAAGCCAACAGGTTATTTATCTACCAGGCACTTATTTTACTGGCAATATATGCATTTGACAAAATTTTGCATTCTTCATTTTAGATGCGATTCAGCGTTGATGTGATGCGAGAGCCGACGAGTGGTTCAAAATCAATGCAGCGCCTCAGGCGCGGCTTATTCAAGGTAGAGGGTCTTCAGATTTCCCGGTGTTAAAGTGTCGTGTGCTGTGACGCTTTTAGTATATTATGAAGCTTTGTCATTAAATAAGGGACAGGTGAGCAGTAAACGTACACCGAGTCGGACAATGCATTCCAGTGCTTGACTGTTGCAGAGCAGCTCGAAGGCAGGTGGAGACGTAAGCAGTAGTATGGGATTGCCATTCGGTCCTATTCTTCCAGTAGTTTTATTATCTAAGCCACGTGCAACGTATTATGGGGCCCCCAACAATTGGAAGAGGGCTGGGTGCCTAAGAAATGTCCTGTAGCTAGTAAGTTATATGGCTTTCGGGTTCTATCTAGGCGCAATTTCGGTATACAAGGAACCCCAGGTATTTGGGACCAATACATTCTGCAGAACACCCCAACTGCTTCTGGGTAGAAAACGAGAGAGGAAATTTCAAGGTTTTGCTTGCTCGTGATCCACAAGCGATGCACATCCCTTACGAGACGTCAGGACGTGCGTTTTGTGGGCCCCCTGTCAATAGACAAAAGGGACTTCAATTACCCTTGTAAGCGCTTGTGTTGTAATAGAGGGTCGCTCACAGCGTCAACGTAATCAAAGGCAGGGTGCCGTGAGGAGCCATTGGTTCTTTTCTGCCGAGGCAAACCCTGCTGCAAGAGCGTGCCATACAGCAGCGTGTGATGCATATGCAGTGGCTCTGCCACAACATTTTTGAACGTACCAAAACATTGTGTTGATGATACAGAAAAAGCATCAAAAGAAGCCACGCCACATACTTTGGAGCTTGGGTAGTCTTGGCTTCAGCAGATATTCGCTGCGGGAAATTGTCCGTAGTTTCAATGCTTGGTGAGCAGTGTCCTCAATTGCATAAACTAGCAGGAGAGTGTGGAGGTCCGACTGAGCCGATAACCTACTGCGCGAAAGTTCAAAGGCAGCAAATTTCGTCAGCCATATCAACGGAGTCTGCATGCTCCATTGGCGGAGTGACACTTTAAGCCACAAAGAATCTGCAACGTTTCAGTTATTTAACCAGTGCCTTTACTGATTGCAGTGTTCAAGTAACATTTACACCACGCAGAGTGCGGTTGCGCGTCTCGGGGATGATCCTGCTTCTTCCTGCGCTTTTCTCGATATTGTACCAAGTAATCAATGTGGTTCCACAGGCTTGCGCACAATTGTTTCACGAGAGAAACGTTGTGTGCAATGATTTTAATCTACATGATGCATACACCCTTCACAGCCTATGCCATGAAGGTTGCGCTGCGCAGTTTAGCCACATGGTGGGCATCGTACCCTACACGGGAGAAAGCACCTTACACCTTTCCACTTGCGAAATCATGGAGTACTCCAGAAATCTGATACCAAATAATTTGAGCATGCAACCAGTGTTCTAACGCGTTGAGAAAACAAACACATGTCGGAGGAACAGTTCAGCCTATCCCGGCCAAGTTCGCCTCGAGCATGACAAAAGACATGTCAGCAAGCAGACATGACAATTCGCAGCAGTACAATAACTGCAGCTACCACAAGGACACAGTTGCTACTTGAATTGCTTGTAAGGCATGTTTCTGCGTTTTATAGCTTTTGCATCTATCAAGGGAACCGCTGAGTTGGCAGAAGGCAGAGCTCGACGAGCTAGAGGCGGACACGTGAAGACTCTGCACAAGACCGCAGTTAACGCGATACGTCTTAGAAAAATTTTGCAAGGCCAGTCAGCGTCTCTATCCCTCCGAAAGCTCTCAAAATGTATCTACGACAAAGATGCCAGCCCCAACGTTTGTTGCATTGGCTAGAACAGCATTTATAGTCACTTCAAAGGGGATGTACTCATCCAGGCGATCCACGTATTTTGATCTTAAATGTGTGTCTCTAATGGCCGGAATAAGGAATGGTGCGTATTCCAGGTGTACAGCCACGCACGGCGTTTGACGTTGCAGACCACTCCATCACACACAAAGGTTTCGAGGTGCTGGGGTGTTTGTTTTACGTGCGAGCGAAAACTAAAAAGTGCCAGAGATAAGACGTTGTGACTGCGGTGCAGCTGGAATAGGAACTTGAAAGGAAAGCATTATGGCTGACGACGTTGGTCCCGATTAGAAGCCCATCACAAAGTGTTTTTACCAATGAATTCGGCGGTTGGCTTTCTCTACACCCTGTGAAACCTGACATTCTCGACGTTACATTCTTAAGTAAAGGGGGAACAAAATTTCAAGGCATGGCGCGGCTAGAGCATGTATCAGTGATTCTAGCATCCTTCCTGCGAAGCGAAACCATAACACAAGAGTTTTTCCACTGTTTATTGCCTGTATTTACTCAAAATGCAGACAGAGATCTACGCGACAGCCGCTGTTAAGCAAGAGAACGCGGGTTAGCTGCACTGCACTGGTACATCGTGTAAAGCGTCACACAGGGAATAAATCGACTAGGACAGTGCATATGGGCGACTCGTTTGCAGAAAGTATGCGTGCGCGTGTTGAGACCCATGGCGAAAGGTAGACGTGTAAGGTGTTGAAAACCATGGTGGAGTGAGCTGCAGCAGCTCGAAGCAGTGCTTGGAACGGACTTGCGTCTAGCTGACACTGAGAAAACACACGGAGAAAAACATTGCACCGCAAGACGCAGCCAGAGAATTCTTGCAAGAATTGTATGGCTAGAAAGGTTTGCTTGCCTAGGTTTAACCGGCAAAAAGAAAAACACTCATGAGAAACTCTGTCGCTACTCAATATGAATTATTACTAGCATGGAATGAGCCAAAGGTCCCCGTGGATTTGTGCGAGAGCAGCCATTAGTAGACGTTTTACAAACCATTACGACTTGGCCTGCGCATTTGAAACAGGCTATGCATTTTGAAAGTTGGATTGAACACGGATATGCGTGCTGCAGGAGGTACGTGCCAAGTATTGAAATTCCCGCATCCACTGGATGCAACAACTAGAATTAGCATATAAAATTCAAAACGCGTGAGATACTATTTAAATGCGACTAGCTGGAATACAAAGTTTGGATTGTGATTGATTAGGGCATACAGCACTTTGCTAACCAAGAGCCCAAAGCTGTTCTGAGAAAAGCAGCAAGCACTGCAGGCTTCGGGTTTCAGATATGTTAGCACTTCTAATGATCTGGATAGAGCGTATTCCTGACTCGGGAACCCGCACGAAGACACAGTGCAAATAAGTGCTATTACGGATGATGCAAAAGAATTG
Source organism: Eimeria tenella (assembly GCF_000499545.2). NCBI lineage: Eukaryota > Apicomplexa > Conoidasida > Eucoccidiorida > Eimeriidae > Eimeria > Eimeria tenella. The sequence continues at coordinate 339,176 of NW_013541844.1, forward strand.
GGAGAAACACAGAGGCTTATGAAATCTCTGCTCAGCAGTTTTAGTGTGTTATTCTTTAAAAACCATCAAAACACGCGAAACGCGGGGCAGTACGCGCAGGTGGATGTGACTCTCGCAGCGCGTAGGTGACTCATGCTGGTGCGAATGAAGGAGCCTGCTGAATCGAGGAGAAGACATTCGGATTTGTTATGTCTCGGAATAACGCTGTAGAAGCAATGGCAAGACATGGTGCAGGCACTGCGTATCTGAGCGACCTGTCTACGTATATGTTCTTGACAATGCGGACAATGCGCGCTTTTAGTGATCTACCTCTCAATGGGTGGTTACTGACATAATGCATGCGGATAAAATTAGTACAATATCTCTTACCGGCCTAGTTGTTGTAGTGCAGCTGCAATGTGGTTGTGCTTGCATACGACAGTGGCAAAGGTCCCAAAGAACGTAGTATGTGGAGCATAAGGGTACGTGAGCTGCAGGAGGTAAGTCTGACGGGCCGAGGGCGTTGGCAGCGTAGTTTGCGCTCACAGAATACAGGCGGTAGAATCTGAGCCCTGTCGGGCTGACGGTGAGGGGAAATGTGCATGGGACGGCCCAGTTGCACCGAATGTGCGAATTTAGTTAACCTTTGTCCTTCTACTAATCTGCGAAATGCTTATACCATTCGCAGAAATGTACAGTGCACATTACTGCTCAACCAAAGCCTGCCGATTGATGAAGGGGAAAGCAACTGTTCGCGAACACTCTGCGAGGCGGCTTCACTGTGCCATTTACCAAAAAGGATAAAAACATGACGCGTGAAAGAAGATAAAAGGACGCTCACTTGAATGTATGTCTCGCAGCGCGTAGGTGCCTTGTATCGGGAGACATACAAGTGTGGGTTAAAGCAATGAGGAGGAGTCACTTGGATTAGATCAGTTGTGGATGGAAATGGCGCTGTAGAAGTGCTGATAAGGAGTCGCACAGGCGGAGCCCGCCTGAGCTCCCTGTCTACATGTAAATCTTTGGCAATACAAATAACGAGCATTCATGGGCAGCATTCTCAACAGTGCGCAAGTCCTGATGCAGTGCATGCACGGATAAGAGGCGCCCGTTCGTGGTTTCGATGATGCAAGGCAGCTCGATATTGCAGCTTTGTGTGGAAAAAAATCTACGGAAACAAACAGGCTCTAGGTAGATGGTGGATAATGATCCGTGATTTGCAGCGAGTACGTGCGAGGTGCTGAGGACCATGGAGGTGTGAGGTAATGTGACAAAGGCCATGGCTTTGAATTGCGTCGGGTTCGAACAAGAGCAATACTGCCGCGGCGATGACCAACAAGAGCAGATGCAGGGAAAAACGATGTTAAGGCTGCTTTTGCGATAAGGTGCAAAAAATGCGTGCAGCACGTTTCAAAAATACTCAAACATGCTTCTGGCGCGATTGTTGATTGCGTGTTGAAAGGAAATCAGGAGCTAGTAAAAACTATGAAACGCGTCTCATTCCAGGAAAGACAATGAAGAAAAACGTCTGAAAGGCGTACCACGCCGAGAGATTCAAGATGAGTGTTTCGCAGCAAGTAAGTGTCTCCTACTTGCGCCAATGCAGGTGTATGCTGCCGCAAGGAGGAGAAAGCTACGTTTTGAAATGCGCTGAAAGCACGCTATAGATGCATTGGCAAATCCTAGCACACGCACCACCTTTTGGGGTTCTAATCCATGTTTATATTAGTCTCGATACGTATAATGGACCATCGTGACCAGGTTCGTAAGCCATGCGCAAACCCTAACACAATGTATTCCAATACGCATATGCCAAGAGCGGTTGTCGATTAAAATGGTGCAAGGCACCTAAAGTGTGGTAAAAGAACTTGTGGCGATCATGAAACAGGAACTGCAGGAAGTAGGTTAGAGGTGCTGCGGCCGATGGCGGCACGGGCTGCGTCGAAGAGATACACCCGATAAAATCTGAATATTGTTTGGCTGACGCTGACGCTGAGAGAGCACACGCGTCGCAAGAACTAAGAACACACGATTGTATCGCATGCATTTTGTAGAATTCTTCAACGCAAAGAACTGTCAGCACAAAATATGCTTGTGGATTGGAAGGATAGCGGATCTTGGTGAAGACTCTGCGAAGCGGCTCGACTATGCCGTTTTACAAAGGAGAAATGAGTTGATATCCTAAAGAGCATATCGCTGCGAGCACTTGGATGCAAATCCCGCAGCGCGTAGGTGCTTCGCACTAGACCACATGCTTGTGAGGGCTGGAAAAAGCGGAGAAGGCTCTTGTAGTTGTGATGTGTCACCATGGCGCGGTAGACACATGGTATTCGCGGAGCAGGCACTACTCATTTGAGCGCCCTGCCTACGTATGTGTTTGTGGCGAAGAATATACTGTGTCTCTTTGTTTCATTCAAGCGTAACGTATTGTTGAAGCACTAAATATACAAGGAATCAAGGCACGAGCACTTGTTGATTTAGGTATCGCTGTTCAACTGTGCAAATACGTGTAGACTCACGAAATTCGCCAAGCGCATTCTTTGTGAAAATAAACCATGATCGGTTCGCAGAGAGTAGGTGTGAGACACTGGAGACGGCGGCAGAGAGACTTGCGTGGCCGCAAAAGAGGCGAAGGGATCAAAGGCAAATCAGGTTGGCACTGAAGAAAGACTGTCATGGCCAGGACCACGAGCAGTGTATGTGAGATATTTTCCAAGCTTAGAATTGCTTCCAGAGTGGAGTAGTGATGCAAAGTGGAGAAATGCGCAGTGAGAATTATTCCTGCAACGAAGCATGGGTATGGAATGGGGGAAAACCAGTTTTCATTTCACCTGTTCTGAGACAGCTTTACTATGCGTGCAGTTGGACACGACAGTCATAAATGCAGCGAAACCCATACAACGTGGTAAGTGTGGATGCTCGGCCAACAGAAAGTAGGCGTGAAACGTTGGCGAACATGGCAAGGTGGGCCGCATGAACGTGAAGCGAGCGACACAGTTTGAGCAGCGTTGGATTGGCACTGCCGAATCCATGGCAAGGCGATGGCCAGAAACAGGTCGCGAATTTTGAGTAAATGGTACTCCTATGGGCCTGAAAATGGTCAAGTAAAATCCAGAAGTCCTCAATCCACTTCATTGCTGGCGCAAAGTGTGCTTTTAGATTGTGGAGAAGACGCGCGGTGCTTGAAAATCTGCGAGATTTCTTCAGTCCGCCATTTCACGGAAGACAAGGCAGCAAAGCCACTAAAGCGCATGGTGTAGGGAGCAGTTGGATACGTACTGTGCAGCAAGTATGTGGCTTCTATTAGGACGCATGCAAGCGTGAAATGGGTTAACAGAGAGAAGGCTTTTTGGCTTGTTGTGGGTCAAAATGATGTTCTAGAAGCAGCGGTAGCGTGCCGCACAGAAAGTGCATATCCGAGTAACCTGCGTACGTGTGATTATATGCCCCTTTGCTAATGCCGATGCAATTCAATCGTCTAGAGATGACGAGGGCAGTTCTTGGCTTAGTCATGAAACAGCGGCCTGACCGTGCTAGTACACAGATAACCAAGCTACGAAGAATTTATAGTTCGTGTGTTAGGGTAAACGAGAATGTGGGGTTCACAGGAAGTAAGTGTGAAGTGGTTAGACCCATGAGGCTGTGGGGTACGACCGAGCGAAGCAGATGCTGAGGCAATAGTGCCAACGCGAGGCGCAGCAAGAGCACTTTCGCCGGTCAGTGGAGGACTTGCGCGAGCTCTAAATACCTTTGATGCGGCTATCTGCTCGCGCAGAGAGTGTTTTCGATTTGGATGGTCCCAGCTGACTTTGAAAAAGCACTGCCATTCACTGCACATGCACCGTGAACCAATGTGGCAGGCTACGTACCTTTCTTGTAACGTTATGGATGCTGCGTTACGGGAATTCGCCAGTTGTACTGTGAATTAACACTAATAAAATTCGTGCCGTTGAATCTGCGGATGCAACAGAGATGTCGCGTGGCAGCCTGCACTTGTTGATATATTATACACTCACGAAAACTCGGAAACGCTGTGGAAAAAATTAAATTTCGACGGGCGGTTCATAGGAAGTAGATGTGAGGTGTCGAGATCCATGGCGGCATTTGCAACGTAAACACGGAACGGGCGATGACCACTGGATCGCTCCTGTTGGACGCAGGGAGATCCCTGACGTAGCAGTGTTCAGAAAGAGCCTACCTAGGGGTTTCGTCGCTGTTTACTTCAGTCTATCAGGAATGGACGTAGTTCGGCTCTAAAGATGCTTCTTGCAATACAAAGGGTGCGCATGGATTTGTTGGCAACCAGCTGATTGTGCAGTGTCTGTGAGGTGGCTCGAGTTTACCGTTTCAGCGAAGACAGCATGAAAAGCTGTGGTGAAGCCAGGAAGTGTAAGCCGTTGGATATTTGCATGACAGCAAGTAGGTGTCTCGCATCAGAGCGCACGTAGCCACGCGCTGGGGCAAGTAGGGAAGGCGTTTGGATTTGTGGTGCATCACAACACTGTAGATGCACCAACAGAGCGCCGTGCCGGCAATTCGCGTCTGATCGGTGTCTTTCTGTACATGTTTTTGAGTGCACGTATAATCCCTCTAGATCAACTAGCATTCGACGGTGATTTTGTGGACAGATTGCGTGCATTGCGTGGCGGATTGTTCTATCGACAGATATTTTTGTGATCAGATGAATGTTGTGCATGCAACATTCCCCTCTTTGACACGGAGATAATGCTGACACACGGGCTGCCCATGAGTTGGAGTGGGAGCAGCTGATGGTTGCAATGTTGCAAGAAGCTCTGTGCCTGTGCGTGAGAAGGGAATCCACGAAAGCGAGCAGGACGTGGTCGATATGGATGACGTGGCACCTTACAGAAATTGGCAGCCAGCGAGTGGTTACTCAAAATTCCCAGAGATGCTCACTGCGAACAATTGCTAAAACAGAAGGCGCGTGGATATTTGGGCGATGAAGGACGTCCGTTGGTGCAGAAGTCTTTCTTTTCCGCTCCGCTACGCCTTTTCATCAGGAGAACCAGAAACTTGGCGATAGTCGCGAAACTGCAAGTTATGAGACGCGCATCTTGCAGGAAGGAGGTGTTCTGCATTGGAGTGCATCAAGTTGGGCGATGCGTTATTAGAGGAGGAACACTGAAATCTATGGCTCTCTAGACGCGATATGCGGAAGAGTCAGTGGAGGCGCAGCGGCAAGGCGTGGCACAGGCAATGTGCGTCTGAGCACCTCGACTGCATATACGTTTGTGCCTCTCCTTCGAATGCGTCTGCATTTGCCGCCTCTTCACGCAAAAGGCTAATAGCGGCACATTGGATGCGTGTTGGATACGGGGTGGGACAGCCGTTCAGTTGGTTGTTTCGAAGCAGATCCAATGCAGTGGTGTGTGTAAGGGTGAGCAATGAATGCTCTGCACGCGGGGGACGCGGTGAATTCGGACAACCGGTTTGCAGGAAGTAGGTGCAGAGAATTAAGAAACGTGGCAGAGTGCAGTGGGTCGGCGTGAGACACACTGATGAGTCCTTAGTCGCGTCGGACTTCTGCTGGTAGAAGTAGGCATCGCGGGGAGGGTGTATAGGGTATGATGGCAATTGAGTGAGCTGGATTGTTTGCAGGTTTGCCAGTGCGTTCAGGCATTTCTAGCTGTGGTCCGAGCGAATGCTTGCTGGAAAGGGAGTGCGTGCGGATTTGTGTGATGGATTCCGCCTGTCGGTGCAACGGCTTTGAATCTGCTGGAGCCCGTCGTTCCATCGAATGGAGTGGAGAAGATTTGGAGACGGGCATGTTGGTGCGAGGCGTTGGATGGGCATATCGCAGAAAGTACGTGGTTGTTACTGGAAGGCCTCCAGTTCTGAGTTGGGGCAATAGGAGGGAGGGGTTGGGACTTGTGGTGACTGGGAATTGCTCTGTAGACGCGATATGCGGGAGAGACAGGGGAGGCGCAGCGGCAAGGCGTGGCACAGGCAATGTGCGTCTGAGCACCTCCACTGCATATACGTTTGTGCCTCTCCTTCGAATGCGTCTGCATTCCCCGCCTCCTCACGCAAAAGGCTAATAGCGGCACAATGGATGCGTGTTGGATACGGGGTGGGACAGCCGTTCAGTTGGTTGTTTCGAAGCAGATCCAATGCAGTGGTGTGTGTAAGGGTGAGCAATGAATGCTCTGCACGCGGGGGACGCGGTGAATTCGGACAACCGGTTTGCAGGAAGTAGGTGCAGAGAATTAAGAAACGTGGCAGTGTGCAGTGGGTCGGCGTGAGACACAATGGTGAGACCTGACTCGCATCGAGCGTTCGCTGCTAGAAGCAGTCGTCGCGAGGAGGGTGTATAGGGTATGATGGCGATTGAGTGAGCTGAACTGTTTGCAGGTTTGCCAGTGCGTTCAGGCATTTCTAGCTGTGGTCCGAGCGAATGATTGCTGGGAAAGAAAGTGCGTGCGGATTTGTGTGATGGAGTCCGCCTGTCGGTGCAACGGCTTTGAATCTGCTGGAGCCCGTCGTTCCATCGAATGGAGTGGAGAAGATTTGGAGACGGGCATGTTGGTGCGAGGCGTTGGATGGGCATATCGCAGAAAGTACGTGGTTGTTACTGGAAGGCCTCCAGTTCTGAGTTGGGGCAATAGGAGGGAGGGGTTGGGACTTGTGGTGACTGGGAATAGCTCTGTAGACGCGATATGCGGGAGAGACAGGGGAGGCGCAGCGGCAAGGCGTGGCACAGGCAATGCGCGTCTGAGCACCTCGACTGCATATACGTTTGTGCCTCTCTTTAGAATGCGTCTGCATTCCCCGCCTCTTCACTCAGAAGACTGATGCTGCCACATTGGATGCGTGTGTGTGTGTCCCGGAAACAACGTGTTAACTGTGTAGGTTTGAAGCAGATCCAATGCAGTGGTGTGTGTAAGAGTGAGTAGAGAATGTTGTGCACGGGATGGACCGTTGCGAATTTGAATACCGGGGCTGCAGGAAGTAGGCGTCGAGTACCAAGAAACGTGGCAGTGTGCACTGGGTCGGCGTGAGACACAATGGTGAGACCTGACTCGCATCGAGCGTTCGCTGCTAGAAGCAGTCGTCGCGGGGAGGGTGTATAGGCTATGAGGGCAATTGAGTGAGCTGGATTGTTTGCAGGTTTGCCAGTGCGTTCAGGCATTTCTAGCTGTGGTCCGAGCGAATGATTGCTGGGAAAGAAAGTGCGTGCGGATTTGTGTGATGGAGTCCGCCTGTCGGTGCAACGGCTTTGAATCTGCTGGAGCCCGTCGTTCCATCGAATGGAGTGGAGAAGATTTGGAGACGGGCATGTTGGTGCGAGGCGTTGGATGGGCATATCGCAGAAAGTACGTGGTTGTTACTGGAAGGCCTCCAGTTCTGAGTTGGGGCAATAGGAGGGAGGGGTTGGGACTTGTGGTGACTGGGAATAGCTCTGTAGACGCGATATGCGGGAGAGACAGGGGAGGCGCAGCGGCAAGGCGTGGCACAGGCATTGCGCGTCTGAGCACCTCCACTGCATATACGTTTGTGCCTCTCCTTCGAATGCGTCTGCATTCCCCGCCTCTTCACGCAAAAGGCTAATAGCGGCACATTGGATGCGTGTTGGATACGGGTTGTGACAGCCGTTCAGTTGGTTGTTTCGAAACAGATCCAATGCAGTGGTGTGTGTAAGGGTGAGCAACGAATGCTCTGCACGCGGGGGACGCGGTGAATTCGGACAACCGGTTTGCAGGAAGTAGGTGCAGAGAATTAAGAAACGTGGCAGAGTGCAGTGGGTCGGCGTGAGAAACAATGGTGAGACCTGACTCGCATCGAGCGTTCGCTGCTAGAAGCCGTCATCGCGAGGAGGGTGTATAGGGTATGAGGGCGATTGAGTGAGCTGGATTGTTTGCAGGTTTGCCAGTGCGTTCAGGCATTTCTAGCTGTGGTCCGAGCGAATGATTGCTGGGAAAGAAAGTGCGTGCGGATTTGTGTGATGGAGTCCGCCTGTCGGTGCAACGGCTTTGAATCTGCTGGAGCCCGTCGTTCCATCGAATGGAGTGGAGAAGATTTGGAGACGGGCATGTTGGTGCGAGGCGTTGGATGGGCATATCGCAGAAAGTACGTGGTTGTTACTGGAAGGCCTCCAGTTCTGAGTTGGGGCAATAGGAGGGAGGGGTTGGGACTTGTGGAGACTGGGAATAGCTCTGTAGACGCGATATGCGGGAGAGACAGGGGAGGCGCAGCGGCAAGGCGTGGCACAGGCAATGCGCGTCTGAGCACCTCGACTGCATATACGTTTGTGCCTCTCTTTAGAATGCGTCTGCATTCCCCGCCTCCTCACGCAAAAGACTGATGCTGCCACATTGGATGCGTATGTGTGTGTCCCGGAAACAACGTGTTAACTGTGTAGGTTTGAAGCAGATCCAATGCAGTGGTGTTGGGAACAGTGAGTAGAGAATGTTGTGCACGGGATGGACCGTTGCGAATTTGAATACCGGGGCTGGAGGAGGTAAGCGTCGAGTACCAAGAAACGTGGCCGTGTGCACTGGGTCGGCGTGAGACACAATGGTGAGACCTGACTCGCATCGAGCGTTCGCTGCTAGAAGCAGTCGTCGCGGGGAGGGTGTATAGGGTATGATGGCGATTGAGTGAGCTGGATTGTTTGCAGGTTTGCCAGTGCGTTCAGGCATTTGTACCTGTGGTCTGAGCGAATGCTTGCTGGAAAGGGAGTGCGTGCGGATTTGTGTGATGGAGTCCGCCTGTCGGTGCAACGGCTTTGAATCTGCTGGAGCCCGTCGTTCCATCGAATGGAGTGGAGAAGATTTGGAGACGGGCATGTTGGTGCGAGGCGTTGGATGGGCATATCGCAGAAAGTACGTGGTTGTTACTGGAAGGCCTCCAGTTCTGAGTTGGGGCAATAGGAGGGAGGGGTTGGGACTTGTGGTGACTGGGAATAGCTCTGTAGACGCGATATGCGGGAGAGACAGGGGAGGCGCAGCGGCAAGGCGTGGCACAGGCAATGTGCGTCTGAGCACCTCCACTGCATATACGTTTGTGCCTCTCCTTCGAATGCGTCTGCATTCCCCGCCTCCTCACGCAAAAGGCTAATAGCGGCACATTGGATGCGTGTTGGATACGGGGTGGGACAGCCGTTCAGTTGGTTGTTTCGAAGCAGATCCAATGCAGTGGTGTGTGTAAGGGTGAGCAATGAATGCTCTGCACGCGGGGGACGCGGTGAATTCGGACAACCGGTTTGCAGGAAGTAGGTGCAGAGAATTAAGAAACGTGGCAGAGTGCAGTGGGTCGGCGTGAGACACACTGATGAGTCCTTAGTCGCGTCGAACTTTTGCTGCTAGAAGCAGTCGTCGCGAGGAGGGTGTATAGGCTATGAGGGCAATTGATTGAGCTGGATTGTTTGCAGGTTTGCCAGTGCGTTCAGGCATTTCTAGCTGTGCTCCGAGCGAATGCTTGCTGGAAAGAAAGTGCGTGCGGATTTGTGTGATGGAGTCCGCCTGTCGGTGCAACGGCTTTGAATCTGCTGGAGCCCGTCGTTCCATCGAATGGAGTGGAGAAGATTTGGAGACGGGCATGTTGGTGCGAGGCGTTGGATGGGCATATCGCAGAAAGTACGTGGTTGTTACTGGAGGGCCTCCAGTTCTGAGTTGGGGCAATAGGAGGGAGGGGTTGGGACTTGTGGTGACTGGGAATAGCTCTGTAGACGCGATATGCGGGAGAGACAGGGGAGGCGCAGCGGCAAGGCGTGGCACAGGCAATGCGCGTCTGAGCACCTCGACTGCATATACGTTTGTGCCTCTCTTTAGAATGCGTCTGCATTCCCCGCCTCCTCACGCAAAAGACTGATGCTGCCACATTGGATGCGTATGTGTGTGTCCCGGAAACAACGTGTTAACTGTGTAGGTTTGAAGCAGATCCAATGCAGTGGTGTGTGTAAGAGTGAGTAGAGAATGTTGTGCACGGGATGGACCGTTGCGAATTTGAATACCGGGGCTGCAGGAAGTAGGCGTCGAGTACCCAGAAATGTGGCCGTGTGCACTGGGTCGGCGTGAGACACAATGGTGAGACCTGACTCGCATCGAGCGTTCGCTGCTAGAAGCAGTCGTCGCGGGGAGGGTGTATAGGCTATGAGGGCGATTGAGTGAGCTGGATTGTTTGCAGGTTTGCCAGTGCGTTCAGGCATTTCTAGCTGTGGTCCGAGGGAATGCTTGCTGGAAAGGGAGTGCGTGCGGACTTGTGTGATGGAGTCCGCCTGTCGGTGCAAAGGCTTTGAATCTGCTGGAGCCCGTCGTTCCATCGAATGGAGTGGAGAAGATTTGGAGACGGGCATGTTGGTGCGAGGCGTTGGATGGGCATATCGCAGAAAGTACGTGGTTGTTACTGGAGGGCCTCCAGTTCTGAGTTGGGGCAATAGGAGGGAGGGGTTGGGACTTGTGGTGACTGGGAATAGCTCTGTAGACGCGATATGCGGGAGAGACAGGGGAGGCGCAGCGGCAAGGCGTGGCACAGGCAATGCGCGTCTGAGCACCTCGACTGCATATACGTTTGTGCCTCTCTTTAGAATGCGTCTGCATTCCCCGCCTCCTCACGCAAAAGACTGATGCTGCCACATTGAATGCGTGTGTGTGTGTCCCGGAAACAACGTGTTAACTGTGTAGGTTTGAAGCAGATCCAATGCAGTGGTGTGTGTAAGAGTGAGTAGAGAATGTTGTGCACGGGATGGACCGTTGCGAATTTGAATACCGGGGCTGCAGGAAGTAGGCGTCGAGTACCAAGAAACGTGGCAGTGTGCACTGGGTCGGCGTGAGAAACAATGGTGAGACCTGACTCGCATCGAGCGTTCGCTGCTAGAAGCAGTCGTCGCGAGGAGGGTGTATAGGGTATGAGGGCGATTGAGTGAGCTGGATTGTTTGCAGGTTTGCCAGTGCGTTCAGGCATTTCTAGCTGTGGTCCGAGCGAATGATTGCTGGGAAAGAAAGTGCGTGCGGATTTGTGTGATGGAGTCCGCCTGTCGGTGCAACGGCTTTGAATCTGCTGGAGCCCGTCGTTCCATCGAATGGAGTGGAGAAGATTTGGAGACGGGCATGTTGGTGCGAGGCGTTGGATGGGCATATCGCAGAAAGTACGTGGTTGTTACTGGAGGGCCTCCAGTTCTGAGTTGGGGCAATAGGAGGGAGGGGTTGGGACTTGTGGTGACTGGGAATAGCTCTGTAGACGCGATATGCGGGAGAGACAGGGGAGGCGCAGCGGCAAGGCGTGGCACAGGCAATGCGCGTCTGAGCACCTCGACTGCATATACGTTTGTGCCTCTCTTTAGAATGCGTCTGCATTCCCCGCCTCTTCACTCAGAAGACTGATGCTGCCACATTGGATGCGTGTGTGTGTGTCCCGGAAACAACGTGTTAACTGTGTAGGTTTGAAGCAGATCCAATGCAGTGGTGTGTGTAAGAGTGAGTAGAGAATGTTGTGCACGGGATGGACCGTTGCGAATTTGAATACCGGGGCTGCAGGAAGTAGGCGTCGAGTACCAAGAAACGTGGCAGTGTGCACTGGGTCGGCGTGAGACACAATGGTGAGACCTGACTCGCATCGAGCGTTCGCTGCTAGAAGCAGTCGTCGCGGGGAGGGTGTATAGGGTATGAGGGCGATTGAGTGAGCTGGATTGTTTGCAGGTTTGCCAGTGCGTTCTGGCATTTCTAGCTGTGCTCCGAGCGAATGATTGCTGGGAAAGAAAGTGCGTGCGGATTTGTGTGATGGAGTCCGCCTGTCGGTGCAACGGCTTTGAATCTGCTGGAGCCCGTCGTTCCATCGAATGGAGTGGAGAAGATTTGGAGACGGGCATGTTGGTGCGAGGCGTTGGATGGGCATATCGCAGAAAGTACGTGGTTGTTACTGGAAGGCCTCCAGTTCTGAGTTGGGGCAATAGGAGGGATGGGTTGGGACTTGTGGTGACTGGGAATAGCTCTGTAGACGCGATATGCGGGAGAGACAGGGGAGGCGCAGCGGCAAGGCGTGGCACAGGCAATGCGCGTCTGAGCACCTCGACTGCATATACGTTTGTGCCTCTCCTTCGAATGCGTCTGCATTCCCCGCCTCTTCACGCAGAAGGCTAATAGCGGCACATTGGATGCGTGTTGGATACAGGGTGGGACAGGTGTTAACTGTGTAGGTTTGAAGCAGATCCAATGCAGTGGTGTGTGTAAGAGTGAGTTGAGAATGCTGTGTACGGGATGGACCGTGGCGAGTTTGGACACCGGGGCTGCAGGAGGTAGGCGTCGAGTACCCAGAAACGTGGCCGTGTGCACTGGGCCGGCGTGAGACACGATGATGAGACTTGACTCGCATCGAGCGTTCGGTGATAGAGGGAGTCGTCGGGAGGAGGGTGTATAGGGTATGAGGGCGATTGAGTGAGCTGGATTGTTTGCAGGTTTGCCAGTGCGTTCTGGCATTTCTAGCTGTGCTCCGAGCGAATGATTGCTGGAAAGGTGCGGATTTGTGTGATGGAGTCCGCCTGTCGGTGCAACGGCTTTGAATCTGCTGGAGCCCGTCGTTCCATCGAATGGAGTGGAGAAGATTTGGAGACGGGCATGTTGGTGCGAGGCGTTGGATGGGCATATCGCAGAAAGTACGTGGTTGTTACTGGAAGGCCTCCAGTTCTGAGTTAGGGCAATAGGAGGGAGGGGTTGGGACTTGTGGTGACTGGGAATAGCTCTGTAGACGCGATATGCGGGAGAGACAGGGGAGGCGCAGCGGCAAGGCGTGGCACAGGCAATGCGCGTCTGAGCACCTCGACTGCATATACGTTTGTGCCTCTCCTTCGAATGCGTCTGCATTCCCCGCCTCTTCACTCAAAAGACGGATGCTGCCACATTGGATGCGTATGTGTGTGTCCCGGAAACAACGTGTTAACTGTGTAGGTTTGAAGCAGATCCAATGCAGTGGTGTGTGTAAGAGTGAGTTGAGAATGCTGTGTACGGGATGGACCGTGGCGAGTTTGGACACCGGGGCTGCAGGAGGTAGGCGTCGAGTACCCAGAAACGTGGCCGTGTGCACTGGGCCGGCGTGAGACACGATGATGAGACTTGACTCGCATCGAGCGTTCGGTGATAGAGGGAGTCGTCGGGAGGAGGGTGTATAGGGTATGAGGGCGATTGAGTGAGCTGGATTGTTTGCAGGTTTGCCAGTGCGTTCAGGCATTTCTAGCTGTGCTCCGAACGAACAATTGCTGTGAAAGAAAGTGCGTGCGGATTTGTGTGATGGAGGCTGCCTGTCGGTGCAAACGCCTTGAATCTGCTGGAGCCCGTCGTTTCATCGACCAATTGGTGTGGGGCATGTTGGTGCGAGGCGTTGGATGGGCATATCGCAGAAAGTACGTGGTTGTTACTGGAGGGCCTCCAGTTCTGAGTTGGGGCAATAGGAGGGAGGGGTTGGGACTTGTGGTGACTGGGAATAGCTCTGTAGACGCGATATGCGGGAGAGACAGGGGAGGCGCAGCGGCAAGGCGTGGCACAGGCAATGCGCGTCTGAGCACCTCGACTGCATATACGTTTGTGCCTCTCTTTAGAATGCGTCTGCATTCCCCGCCTCTTTACACAAAAGACTGATGCTGCCACATTGGATGCGCATGTGTGTGTCCCGGAAACAACGTGTTAACTGTGTAGGTTTGAAGCAGATCCAATGCAGTGGTGTGTGTAAGAGTGAGTAGAGAATGTTGTGCACGGGATGGACCGTTGCGAATTTGAATACCGGGGCTGCAGGAAGTAGGCGTCGAGTACCCAGAAACGTGGCCGTGTGCACTGGGTCGGCGTGAGACACAATGGTGAGACCTGACTCGCATCGAGCGTTCGCTGCTAGAAGCAGTCGTCGCGGGGAGGGTGTATAGGGTATGATGGCGATTGAGTGAGCTGGATTGTTTGCAGGTTTGCCAGTGCGTTCTGGCATTTCTAGCTGTGGTCCGAGCGAATGATTGCTGGGAAAGAAAGTGCGTGCGGATTTGTGTGATGGAGTCCGCCTGTCGGTGCAACGGCTTTGAATCTGCTGGAGCCCGTCGTTCCATCGAATGGAGTGGAGAAGATTTGGAGACGGGCATGTTGGTGCGAGGCGTTGGATGGGCATATCGCAGAAAGTACGTGGTTGTTACTGGAGGGCCTCCAGTTCTGAGTTGGGGCAATAGGAGGGAGGGGTTGGGACTTGTGGTGACTGGGAATAGCTCTGTAGACGCGATATGCGGGAGAGACAGGGGAGGCGCAGCGGCAAGGCGTGGCACAGGCAATGCGCGTCTGAGCACCTCGACTGCATATACGTTTGTGCCGCTCTTTAGAATGCGTCTGCATTCCCCGCCTCCTCACGCAAAAGACTGATGCTGCCACATTGGATGCGTATATGTGTGTCCCGGAAACAACGTGTTAACTGTGTAGGTTTGAAGCAGATCCAATGCAGTGGTGTGTGTAAGAGTGAGTAGAGAATGTTGTGCACGGGATGGACCGTTGCGAATTTGAATACCGGGGCTGCAGGAGGTAGGCGTCGAGTACCAAGAAACGTGGCCGTGTGCACTGGGTCGGCGTGAGACACAATGGTGAGACCTGACTCGCATCGAGCGTTCGCTGCTAGAAGCAGTCGTCGCGGGGAGGGTGTATAGGCTATGAGGGCGATTGAGTGAGCTGGATTGTTTGCAGGTTTGCCAGTGCGTTCAGGCATTTCTAGCTGTGGTCCGAGCGAATGCTTGCTGGAAAGGGAGTGCGTGCGGATTTGTGTGATGGAGTCCGCCTGTCGGTGCAAAGGCTTTGAATCTGCTGGAGCCCGTCGTTCCATCGAATGGAGTGGAGAAGATTTGGAGACGGGCATGTTGGTGCGAGGCGTTGGATGGGCATATCGCAGAAAGTACGTGGTTGTTACTGGAAGGCCTCCAGTTCTGAGTTGAGGCAATAGGAGGGAGGGGTTGGGACTTGTGGTGACTGGGAATAGCTCTGTAGACGCGATATGCGGGAGAGACAGGGGAGGCGCAGCGGCAAGGCGTGGCACAGGCAATGCGCGTCTGAGCACCTCGACTGCATATACGTTTGTGCCTCTCCTTAGAATGCGTCTGCATTCCCCGCCTCCTCATGCAAAAGACTGATGCTGCCACATTGGATGCGTATATGTGTGTCCCGGAAACAACGTGTTAACTGTGTAGGTTTGAAGCAGATCCAATGCAGTGGTGTGTGTAAGAGTGAGTAGAGAATGTTGTGCACGGGATGGACCGTTGCGAATTTGAATACCGGGGCTGCAGGAAGTAGGCGTCGAGTACCCAGAAATGTGGCCGTGTGCACTGGGTCGGCGTGAGACACAATGGTGAGACCTGACTCGCATCGAGCGTTCGCTGCTAGAAGCAGTCGTCGCGGGGAGGGTGTATAGGCTATGAGGGCGATTGAGTGAGCTGGATTGTTTGCAGGTTTGCCAGTGCGTTCAGGCATTTCTAGCTGTGGTCCGAGCGAATGCTTGCTGGAAAGGGAGTGCGTGCGGATTTGTGTGATGGAGTCCGCCTGTCGGTGCAAAGGCTTTGAATCTGCTGGAGCCCGTCGTTCCATCGAATGGAGTGGAGAAGATTTGGAGACGGGCATGTTGGTGCGAGGCGTTGGATGGGCATATCGCAGAAAGTACGTGGTTGTTACTGGAGGGCCTCCAGTTCTGAGTTGGGGCAATAGGAGGGAGGGGTTGGGACTTGTGGTGACTGGGAATAGCTCTGTAGACGCGATATGCGGGAGAGACAGGGGAGGCGCAGCGGCAAGGCGTGGCACAGGCAATGCGCGTCTGAGCACCTCGACTGCATATACGTTTGTGCCTCTCCTTCGAATGCGTCTGCATTCCCCGCCTCTTCACGCAAAAGGCTAATAGCGGCACATTGGATGCGTGTTGGATACAGGGTGGGACAGGTGTTAACTGTGTAGGTTTGAAGCAGATCCAATGCAGTGGTGTGTGTAAGGGTGAGTAGAGAATGCTCTGCACGCGGGGGACGCGGTGAATTCGGACAACCGGTTTGCAGGAAGTAGGTGCAGAGAATTAAGAAACGTGGCAGAGTGCAGTGGGTCGGCGTGAGACACGATGATGAGACTTGACTCGCATCGAGCGTTCGGTGATAGAGGGAGTCGTCGGGAGGAGGGTGTATAGGGTATGATGGCGATTGAGTGAGCTGGATTGTTTGCAGGTTTGCCAGTGCGTTCAGGCATTTCTAGCTGTGGTCCGAGCGAATGATTGCTGGGAAAGAAAGTGCGTGCGGATTTGTGTGATGGAGTCCGCCTGTCGGTGCAACGGCTTTGAATCTGCTGGAGCCCGTCGTTCCATCGAATGGAGTGGAGAAGATTTGGAGACGGGCATGTTGGTGCGAGGCGTTGGATGGGCATATCGCAGAAAGTACGTGGTTGTTACTGGAAGGCCTCCAGTTCTGAGTTAGGGCAATAGGAGGGAGGGGTTGGGACTTGTGGTGACTGGGAATAGCTCTGTAGACGCGATATGCGGGAGAGACAGGGGAGGCGCAGCGGCAAGGCGTGGCACAGGCAATGCGCGTCTGAGCACCTCGACTGCATATACGTTTGTGCCTCTCCTTCGAATGCGTCTGCATTCCCCGCCTCTTCACGCAAAAGGCTAATAGCGGCACATTGGATGCGTGTTGGATACAGGGTGGGACAGGTGTTAACTGTGTAGGTTTGAAGCAGATCCAATGCAGTGGTGTGTGTAAGAGTGAGTTGAGAATGCTGTGTACGGGATGGACCGTGGCGAGTTTGGACACCGGGGCTGCAGGAGGTAGGCGTCGAGTACCCAGAAACGTGGCCGTGTGCACTGGGCCGGCGTGAGACACGATGATGAGACTTGACTCGCATCGAGCGTTCGGTGATAGAGGGAGTCGTCGGGAGGAGGGTGTATAGGGTATGAGGGCGATTGAGTGAGCTGGATTGTTTGCAGGTTTGCCAGTGCGTTCAGGCATTTCTAGCTGTGGTCCGAGCGAATGATTGCTGGAAAAGAAAGTGCGTGCGGATTTGTGTGATGGAGTCCGCCTGTCGGTGCAAAGGCTTTGAATCTGCTGGAGCCCGTCGTTCCATCGAATGGAGTGGAGAAGATTTGGAGACGGGCATGTTGGTGCGAGGCGTTGGATGGGCATATCGCAGAAAGTACGTGGTTGTTACTGGAAGGCCTCCAGTTCTGAGTTGGGGCAATAGGAGGGAGGGGTTGGGACTTGTGGTGACTGGGAATAGCTCTGTAGACGCGATATGCGGGAGAGACAGGGGAGGCGCAGCGGCAAGGCGTGGCACAGGCAATGTGCGTCTGAGCGGCTCGGCTGCATAGGGGTTTGTGCCTCTCCTTAGAATGCGTCGGTATTTCCCGCCTCTTCACGCAAAAGATTAATCCAAACACATTGGATGCGTGTTGGATAGGTAGCAGGGCAGGCGCTAAGTTGGTTGTTTCGAAGCAGATGCAATAAACAGTCGTGTGTAAGGGTGAGTAGAGAATGCTGTGCATGGGAGGGACCATGGCGAATTTGGACAACTGGTTTGCAGGAAGTAGGTGCAGTGTATTAAGAAACGTGGCAGTGAGGACTGGCCATCGTAAGGCACTCGATGAGACCTGAGTTGCGTCGAACGAGCAGTGATAGAACCAGGCTTGGCAAGGCCGGTAAATAGCCTATGAGAGCAATGTTGTGACCTGAATTGCTTAGGGGACTGCGAGTGCTCTCAGGAGTGTCTGGCGATATTCAATGCGAAGTGTCGCTGATCTAACAGTTGCGTGCAGATTCCGGGAACGAATGCGTTGGGTTAAATACTTTTGGAGTGGCCGCTTTACGGTTTCTCAGGAACCGGATAAGAGGCAATCCCGTGAAAGGCATGTAGGTGCGAGCCGCGGGGTGCAGACGTCGCAGGAAGTAGGTGTTCTGCTTTAGAGTGCGCGGCGCTCTGCTTTGGGGTGGTGGGAGAACGGGGTTGGGTTTTGTGGTGGTAGAGAGTGGCTTTGTAGAGGCAAAATGCGAGAGACACAGTGGAGGCGCAGCGGCAAGGCGTGGCACAGGCAATGCGCGTCTGAGCACCTCGACTGCATATACTTTCGTGCCTCTCTTTAGAACGCGTCTGCATTTCCTGCCTCTTCACTCAAAAGGTTGATGCTGACGCATTCGATGCGTATGTGTGTATCCCGGAAACAACGTGTTAACTGTGTAGGTTTGAAGCAGATCCAATGCAGTGGTGTGTGTAAGAGTGAGTTGAGAATGCTGTGTACGGGATGGATCGTGGCGAATTTGGATACCGGGGCTGCAGGAGGTAGGTGTCGAGTACCCAGAAACGTGGCCGTGTGCACTGGGCCGGCGTGAGACACGATGATGAGACTTGACTCACATCGAGCGTTCGGTGATAGAGGGAGTCGTCGGGAGGAGGGTGTATAGGGTATGAGGGCGATTGAGTGAGCTGGATTGTTTGCAGGTTTGCCAGTGCGTTCAGGCATTTCTAGCTGTGCTCCGAACGAACAATTGCTGTGAAAGAAAGTGCGTGCGGATTTGTGTGATGGAGGCTGCCTGTCGGTGCAAACGCCTTGAATCTGCTGGAGCCCGTCGTTTCATCGACCAATTGGTGTGGGGCATGTTGGTGCGAGGCGTTGGATGGGCATATCGCAGAAAGTACGTGGTTGTTACTGGAGGGCCTCCAGTTCTGAGTTGGGGCAATAGGAGGGAGGGGTTGGGACTTGTGGTGACTGGGAATAGCTCTGTAGACGCGATATGCGGGAGAGACAGGGGAGGCGCAGCGGCAAGGCGTGGCACAGGCAATGCGCGTCTGAGCACCTCGACTGCATATACGTTTGTGCCTCTCTTTAGAATGCGTCTGCATTCCCCGCCTCTTTACACAAAAGACTGATGCTGCCACATTGGATGCGCATGTGTGTGTCCCGGACAGGTGTTAACTGTGTAGGTTTGAAGCAGATCCAATGCAGTGGTGTGTGTAAGAGTGAGTTGAGAATGCTGTGTACGGGATGGACCGTGGCGAGTTTGGACACCGGGGCTGCAGGAGGTAGGCGTCGAGTACCCAGAAACGTGGCCGTGTGCACTGGGCCGGCGTGAGACACGATGATGAGACTTGACTCGCATCGAGCGTTCGGTGATAGAGGGAGTCGTCGGGAGGAGGGTGTATAGGGTATGAGGGCGATTGAGTGAGCTGGATTGTTTGCAGGTTTGCCAGTGCGTTCTGGCATTTCTAGCTGTGGTCCGAGCGAATGATTGCTGGGAAAGAAAGTGCGTGCGGATTTGTGTGATGGAGTCCGCCTGTCGGTGCAACGGCTTTGAATCTGCTGGAGCCCGTCGTTCCATCGAATGGAGTGGAGAAGATTTGGAGACGGGCATGTTGGTGCGAGGCGTTGGATGGGCATATCGCAGAAAGTACGTGGTTGTTACTGGAGGGCCTCCAGTTCTGAGTTGGGGCAATAGGAGGGAGGGGTTGGGACTTGTGGTGACTGGGAATAGCTCTGTAGACGCGATATGCGGGAGAGACAGGGGAGGCGCAGCGGCAAGGCGTGGCACAGGCAATGCGCGTCTGAGCACCTCGACTGCATATACGTTTGTGCCTCTCCTTCGAATGCGTCTGCATTCCCCGCCTCTTCACGCAAAAGGCTAATAGCGGCACATTGGATGCGTGTTGGATACAGGGTGGGACAGGTGTTAACTGTGTAGGTTTGAAGCAGATCCAATGCAGTGGTGTGTGTAAGAGTGAGTTGAGAATGCTGTGTACGGGATGGACCGTGGCGAGTTTGGACACCGGGGCTGCAGGAGGTAGGCGTCGAGTACCCAGAAACGTGGCCGTGTGCACTGGGCCGGCGTGAGACACGATGATGAGACTTGACTCGCATCGAGCGTTCGGTGATAGAGGGAGTCGTCGGGAGGAGGGTGTATAGGGTATGAGGGCGATTGAGTGAGCTGGATTGTTTGCAGGTTTGCCAGTGCGTTCTGGCATTTCTAGCTGTGCTCCGAGCGAATGATTGCTGGAAAGGTGCGGATTTGTGTGATGGAGTCCGCCTGTCGGTGCAACGGCTTTGAATCTGCTGGAGCCCGTCGTTCCATCGAATGGAGTGGAGAAGATTTGGAGACGGGCATGTTGGTGCGAGGCGTTGGATGGGCATATCGCAGAAAGTACGTGGTTGTTACTGGAAGGCCTCCAGTTCTGAGTTAGGGCAATAGGAGGGAGGGGTTGGGACTTGTGGTGACTGGGAATAGCTCTGTAGACGCGATATGCGGGAGAGACAGGGGAGGCGCAGCGGCAAGGCGTGGCACAGGCAATGCGCGTCTGAGCACCTCGACTGCATATACGTTTGTGCCTCTCCTTCGAATGCGTCTGCATTCCCCGCCTCTTCACTCAAAAGACGGATGCTGCCACATTGGATGCGTATGTGTGTGTCCCGGAAACAACGTGTTAACTGTGTAGGTTTGAAGCAGATCCAATGCAGTGGTGTGTGTAAGAGTGAGTAGAGAATGTTGTGCACGGGATGGACCGTTGCGAATTTGAATACCGGGGCTGCAGGAGGTAGGCGTCGAGTACCAAGAAACGTGGCAGTGTGCACTGGGTCGGCGTGAGACACAATGGTGAGACCTGACTCGCATCGAGCGTTCGCTGCTAGAAGCAGTCGTCGCGGGGAGGGTGTATAGGCTATGAGGGCGATTGAGTGAGCTGGATTGTTTGCAGGTTTGCCAGTGCGTTCAGGCATTTCTAGCTGTGGTCCGAGCGAATGATTGCTGGGAAAGAAAGTGCGTGCGGATTTGTGTGATGGAGTCCGCCTGTCGGTGCAACGGCTTTGAATCTGCTGGAGCCCGTCGTTCCATCGAATGGAGTGGAGAAGATTTGGAGACGGGCATGTTGGTGCGAGGCGTTGGATGGGCATATCGCAGAAAGTACGTGGTTGTTACTGGAAGGCCTCCAGTTCTGAGTTAGGGCAATAGGAGGGAGGGGTTGGGACTTGTGGTGACTGGGAATAGCTCTGTAGACGCGATATGCGGGAGAGACAGGGGAGGCGCAGCGGCAAGGCGTGGCACAGGCAATGCGCGTCTGAGCACCTCGACTGCATATACGTTTGTGCCTCTCCTTCGAATGCGTCTGCATTCCCCGCCTCTTCACGCAAAAGGCTAATAGCGGCACATTGGATGCGTGTTGGATACAGGGTGGGACAGGTGTTAACTGTGTAGGTTTGAAGCAGATCCAATGCAGTGGTGTGTGTAAGAGTGAGTTGAGAATGCTGTGTACGGGATGGACCGTGGCGAGTTTGGACACCGGGGCTGCAGGAGGTAGGCGTCGAGTACCCAGAAACGTGGCCGTGTGCACTGGGCCGGCGTGAGACACGATGATGAGACTTGACTCGCATCGAGCGTTCGGTGATAGAGGGAGTCGTCGGGAGGAGGGTGTATAGGGTATGAGGGCGATTGAGTGAGCTGGATTGTTTGCGGGTTTGCCAGTGCGTTCAGGCATTTCTAGCTGTGCTCCGAGCGAATGATTGCTGGAAAGGGAGTGCGTGCGGATTTGTGTGATGGAGTCCGCCTGTCGGTGCAACGGCTTTGAATCTGCTGGAGCCCGTCGTTCCATCGAATGGAGTGGAGAAGATTTGGAGACGGGCATGTTGGTGCGAGGCGTTGGATGGGCATATCGCAGAAAGTACGTGGTTGTTACTGGAGGGCCTCCAGTTCTGAGTTGGGGCAATAGGAGGGAGGGGTTGGGACTTGTGGTGACTGGGAATAGCTCTGTAGACGCGATATGCGGGAGAGACAGGGGAGGCGCAGCGGCAAGGCGTGGCACAGGCAATGCGCGTCTGAGCACCTCGACTGCATATACGTTTGTGCCTCTCTTTAGAATGCGTCTGCATTCCCCGCCTCCTCACGCAAAAGACTGATGCTGCCACATTGGATGCGTATGTGTGTGTCCCGGAAACAACGTGTTAACTGTGTAGGTTTGAAGCAGATCCAATGCAGTGGTGTGTGTAAGAGTGAGTAGAGAATGTTGTGCACGGGATGGACCGTTGCGAATTTGAATACCGGGGCTGCAGGAAGTAGGCGTCGAGTACCCAGAAACGTGGCCGTGTGCACTGGGTCGGCGTGAGACACAATGGTGAGACCTGACTCGCATCGAGCGTTCGCTGCTAGAAGCAGTCGTCGCGAGGAGAGTGTATTGGCTATGAGGGCGATTGAGTGAGCTGGATTGTTTGCAGGTTTGCCAGTGCGTTCAGGCATTTCTAGCTGTGGTCCGAGCGAATGATTGCTGGGAAAGAAAGTGCGTGCGGATTTGTGTGATGGAGTCCGCCTGTCGGTGCAACGGCTTTGAATCTGCTGGAGCCCGTCGTTCCATCGAATGGAGTGGAGAAGATTTGGAGACGGGCATGTTGGTGCGAGGCGTTGGATGGGCATATCGCAGAAAGTACGTGGTTGTTACTGGAAGGCCTCCAGTTCTGAGTTGGGGCAATAGGAGGGAGGGGTTGGGACTTGTGGTGACTGGGAATAGCTCTGTAGACGCGATATGCGGGAGAGACAGGGGAGGCGCAGCGGCAAGGCGTGGCACAGGCAATGTGCGTCTGAGCGGCTCGGCTGCATAGGGGTTTGTGCCTCTCCTTAGAATGCGTCGGCATTTCCCGCCTCTTCACGCAAAAGATTAATGCAAACACATTGGATGCGTGTTGGATAGGTAGAAGGGCAGGCGCTTAGTTGGTTGTTTCGAAGCAGATGCAATAAATAGTCGTGTGTAAGGGTGAGTAGAGAATGCTGTGCATGGGAGGGACCATGGCGAATTTGGACAACTGGTTTGCAGGAAGTAGGTGCAGTGTATTAAGAAACGTGGCAGTGAGGACTGGCCATCGTAAGGCACTCGATGAGACCTGAGTTGCGTCGAACGAGCAGTGATAGAACCAGGCTTGGCAAGGCCGGTAAATAGCCTATGAGAGCAATGTTGTGACCTGAATTGCTTAGGGGACTGCGAGTGCTCTCAGGAGTGTCTGGCGATATTCAATGCGAAGTGTCGCTGATCTAACAGTTGCGTGCAGATTCCGGGAACAAATGCGTTGGGTTAAATACTTTTGGAGTGGCCGCTTTACGGTTTCTCAGGAACCGGATAAGAGGCAATCCCGTGAAAGGCATGTAGGTGCGAGCCGCGGGGTGCAGACGTCGCAGGAAGTAGGTGTTCTGCTTTAGAGTGCGCGGCGCTCTGCTTTGGGGTGGTGGGAGAACGGGGTTGGGTTTTGTGGTGGTAGAGAGTGACTCTGTAGAGGCAAAATGCGAGAGACACAGTGGAGGCGCAGCGGCAAGGCGTGGCACAGGCAATGCGCGTCTGAGCACCTCGACTGCATATACTTTCGTGCCTCTCTTT
The DNA here is from genome assembly GCF_000499545.2 of Eimeria tenella. Taxonomy (NCBI): domain Eukaryota; phylum Apicomplexa; class Conoidasida; order Eucoccidiorida; family Eimeriidae; genus Eimeria; species Eimeria tenella. The sequence goes on from NW_013541844.1 coordinate 362,485, forward strand.
AGAACGCGTCTGCATTTCCTGCCTCTTCACTCAAAAGGTTGATGCTGACGCATTCGATGCGTATGTGTGTATCCCGGAAACAACGTGTTAACTGTGTAGGTTTGAAGCAGATCCAATGCAGTGGTGTGTGTAAGAGTGAGTTGAGAATGCTGTGTACGGGATGGATCGTGGCGAATTTGGACACCGGGGGTGCAGGAGGTAGGCGTCGAGTACCCAGAAACGTGGCCGTGTGCACTGGGCCGGCGTGAGACACGATGATGAGACTTGACTCGCATCGAGCGTTCGGTGATAGAGGGAGTCGTCGGGAGGAGGGTGTATAGGCTATGAGGGCAATTGAGTGAGCTGGATTGTTTGCAGGTTTGCCAGTGCGTTCAGGCATTTCTAGCTGTGGTCCGAGCGAATGATTGCTGGAAAAGAAAGTGCGTGCGGATTTGTGTGATGGAGTCCGCCTGTCGGTGCAAAGGCTTTGAATCTGCTGGAGCCCGTCGTTCCATCGAATGGAGTGGAGAAGATTTGGAGACGGGCATGTTGGTGCGAGGCGTTGGATGGGCATATCGCAGAAAGTACGTGGTTGTTACTGGAAGGCCTCCAGTTCTGAGTTAGGGCAATAGGAGGGAGGGGTTGGGACTTGTGGTGACTGGGAATAGCTCTGTAGACGCGATATGCGGGAGAGACAGGGGAGGCGCAGCGGCAAGGCGTGGCACAGGCAATGCGCGTCTGAGCACCTCGACTGCATATACGTTTGTGCCTCTCGTTACGAATGCGTCTGCATTCCCCGCCTCTTCACTCAAAAGGTTGATGCTGACGCATTCGATGCGTATGTGTGTATCCCGGAAACAACGTGTTAACTGTGTAGGTTTGAAGCAGATCCAATGCAGTGGTGTGTGTAAGAGTGAGTTGAGAATGCTGTGTACGGGATGGACCGTGGCGAATTTGGACACCGGGGCTGCAGGAGGTAGGCGTCGAGTACCAAGAAACGTGGCCGTGTGCACTGGGCCGGCGTGAGACACGATGATGAGACTTGACTCGCATGGAGCGTTCGGTGATAGAAGGAGTCGTCGGGAGGAGGGTGTATAGGCTATGAAGGCAATTGAGTGAGCTGGATTCTTTGCAGGTCTGCCAGTGCGTTCTGGCATTTCTAGCTGTGCTCCGAACGAACAATTGCTGGAAAAGAAAGTGCGTGCGGGTTTGTGTGATGGAGGCTGCCTGTAGGTGCAAACGTTGCGCCGTTTCATCGAACGGAGTGGAGTACATTTGGTGAGGGGCATGTTGGTGCGAGGCGTTGGATGGGCATTTCGCAGAAGGTAGGTGGTTGGTATTGGAAGGCCTGCAGTTTTGCGTTGGGGCAATAGGAGGGAGGGGTTGGGATTTGTGGTGATTAGGAGAAGCTCTGTAGACGCGATATGCGGGAGAGACAGTGGAGGCGCAGCGGCACGGCGTGGCACAGGCAATATGCGTCTGAGCACCTCGACTGCATATACGTTTGTGCCTCTCCTTCGAATGCGCCTGCATTTCCCGCCTCTGCAGGCAACGTATGAAGGCCGACACTTTTAACGCGTATGGGATTGGGACCCGAACAAATGTTGTGTTTGTAGCTTTAAAGCAGGTATAGGTGTGAATGGAGAATTCTCTGGGCCGAAAGAAACGCGGCCACTTCGGGCAACTGGTTTGCAGGAAGTAGGTGTATAGTATTAAGGAAAGTGGCAGTGTGGACTGGGTCGGCGTGAGAAAGAATATTGAGACCTGAGTCTCATCGAGCGTTCAGTGATTGAACGAGGCGTCGCAAGGCCGGCAAAAAGCCTATGATAGCAATGTGGTGACCTGGATTGTTTGGGAGTTTGCGGGTGCTTTCAGGCGCGTCTGGTGATACTCAATGCGGAGTTCCGCTGGCAGAATCGTTACAGGCGAACGAAGGAAACAAAGGGCTTGGGTGAAATATTTTGGGTATGGCTGTTTTACGGTTTCTCATGAAACGGATAAGAGGGATTTGCGTGATGGGCATGTTGGTGCGAGCCGTTGGGTGCGCATTTCGCAAAACGTAGGCGTTCAGCGTTCGAGTGCATGGAGTTTTTCGTTAGGTTCGGCTTTGTGGTGGTACGCAATGGCTGTGTAGACGTGATTCGCCGGAGCGAGAGTGGAGGCGCAATGGCGAGACGTGGATATGGGTGCCTGTGAGTTGAGGCGAGAGTACCTCTTCGTCGCAGTGTCGCAAGAGAGCTGCACTGTGCATGTGAGTGACTAAAGGATTCAGGAAAGCCGTGGAGGGCGCAGGACGTGGCCGGTATGGATGCATGATAAGCAGCAAGTAGGTGTGGTGTGTTGAGGACGATGCCGGTGCGGGCTGCGTTAGTGCGGAGCAGGCGATGAAATATTAGTTGCGTTGAGTTGGGTCTGAGGATCCATTGAAGCATCAATGATCAGGACAGTTGAGGCGTGTGCCTGTGTTAGCGGTGCGTTTCTTTCCAGGAAGAACATTATTCGCTTTCTAAGGGTGTCGCTTTAAATGGGTCGTCCTTTGAGGGGTACGAATGAATATGAAGCAGAGCATGTGACTGTGTAGATTGACAGCGCTGCACTCAGTACGCCTTTGACGAAACATTGAAGTGCAGCGCTTGTGAAGGACATGGTGTTTACAGCCGTTGAATGCTTACTTCACACCACGTATCTGTCTCGCATCAGAGAAACTTCAGGTGCTTTCCTGTGTAGGAGGGGCTAATTCTTTGGGATACGTGTATCGTCGTGGTATCATTGTGTGTCATGTCAATGCGTTGTGGCTGTGCGGCCAGGTGCGTCATTTGCTCATATCTGCGTGAGGATCTGAACAATGTTCGCTCCATGATTGTTTATTTTCATTAGACCCGAATGCTGACATAACGCATTCGCATGGAATGAGCGCACTAGAATTATTCGATTTCTTCCTCATGCCTGCACAAATCTCCAGGGATATGGAATAAAGCACCGCGTGCTAGTCACACACCTATATTCGACGTCCCCCATGAGCTGCATGAAGTGGGTGCGAAGGCAGTGTGCGCTGTCTTAGTGCGATGCCGGCAACGATATAAGCCACACCGACTTCATAAACAGCAGGAGCAGCAGGTGTCATAGCTGTGGTGGCCCGTATCGTTTTGTTTCGTCACAAATTATCTTTGTAAAGTGTGCAAATGCTTTATTCGAAATTGCATTAATCCAAAGCGTGCGTATGAATGATGGTTAATGCATTTGCTGGTGAATACTCGACAAAGCCGCTTAAGCGTGCTATTGCACCGAACAGATGAAAGCAAAACTGCAAAGCGCATGGCACTGCGGGTATTTGAACAATTATTTTAACGTAGGCGTCCCGCATTAGAACGCGTGCAACTATGCTTTGGGGCAAGGAAAAAAGATATTTGGATTTACGGTGTATCAGAAGATTCCTATTGAAACGGTGGCAGGGCGATGCACAGGCATTGTGCATATGGCCGCTGACACACATGTACGCGCCTTTCAATGTGTACATGTGTGCCAATCTGGATAATGTGCCTGCAGTATCGTTCTCTTCAGCCGGAAGATATTGCTGGGGGTGGAGGCTTTGTTGGTTTAGCTGTTTAAAGCCATTTTTTCTGTTCAGGAACATCAAGAACACCAAGAAAACCACAAAGGGCATGAAACGCGGTAGTAATTGGTTCGTGCTTTGCAAGAAGAAGGTATAAAGCTTCACGAAGACAGCAACGTGGGCTGTCGTTACGTCATGAATTCAATGGGATCTATGTTGCATGACGACACAGCTAGGAACACTGGCACGGCGATGCACACAAGCGGTAGAGCTTTTTTCAAACTCTGTATATCTCTTGACCGTGCAGAGACGCATGCGATTTCTACATAAATTCAGGGCAAGCTGCTGCTGACGTGCAGGGCGCGTATATATTGGAGGAATACCAGGTGTTGATGGCGACTCTGGGAGGCCGACTGCCGTTTCCCCTAGGAAGTAGGAGGGAACCGCTCGGAAAACATGGCATTGCATGCCGTTTACTGCGTATTTCGTAGCCATTGGGTGTCTTACGCTAGAGGCTATGCAGATGAGCCCTAAAGCAAGGGGTGAAGGCGTTTGGCATTGACCTGCTTGCTAGCGACGCGACGCTCCAGAATCACTTAAAGGCGTGGCGTTGGAGCCGCTTGCCGGAGAGCCCAGTATCAGTACACGATTAAAGCGGTTTCATTAGATTTCCCTAACGATACTCCCGGTTTCTGGCAAGTCACTGCTAGGAAAAATGCATATATGGTTTTTCGGCCAGATGTGCCGTCGGCTAAAATGCTGAATAGCAGCGGGGATCCGCAGGATCGTTAAGGAAAGAGTCATAGTAGCAATGAAGCGAACGAGTAGTAATAATCATAGGGGAATGTTCTGCAGGCAGTAAGCGGAAGATGTTGAGGACGATGGCCGTACGGGCTGCGTTTGCACAATTAAACGCTATGGGTTTTGAATCGTGTCGGACTGGCAAACAGGGAACACTGTGTGATCAAAGCTAAGCAACACCGTAACCACGTGGTGCGCAAAGTTCTTCTATACGTGCATCGTTGTGTAGACCGGAATGATTCGCTATCGTGCTTTCATGGAGATTAGTGCATTTCACAGGGTCATGGTCATCTACGTGCGTATGTATTGGGGAGAAAGATGCCGTTGGCTCCAATATTGCGAGGCAGGGTGACTGTGGACCGGAGCGTCAAGAAGAGAGTGACAATTATGGCTTCGTAACGATGAATGCGCGGATCGCAGGACCTCGGCTTGAGCTGTTGAATGCAATGTAGGCGTAAACTGCAACACCGCGAAACAGACCATAGAGTATGTGTAGAGTCTGCTTAACACTGAGGGAACAGTGGCGAGGTGGGAGGCAGAGGCACAGCGTCCCTGTGTCTATGGCGTTCTACCGATACCAGAAGGGCATATGTGCTGGAATTGTTTTTTGCGGAGTGTCACTGGCGCGAAGCGTGCACAGGGATTTGAGGGAGAGAAGCTTTCTCGGCGCCTGCGTAATCCAACTTTCCAGTGCACGTGTACCGAAAAGAAAACGCACTTGGCGTGAGGCGCATTGCAGGAAAAGGAGTCGTATGCGCATCTTTCAGCGATTGGGTGGCGCATACTTAAGCGCATGCGGACGTGCGCTGCGACGTTGCGAAAAAAGCGTTTGGCTATGGGAGGCGTCGGAATGCCTCAGAAATGCGGTGCACAAACGCTGTGCGTCACACTCTCTCGTGTCCGCCTATCTGAGTGGTGATACGAGTAATTTGCGGTCATGGGCCAAGCGATATTCCTTGCTAGTTCTTGTTGCCCAAAGGCGTGCGTGTGGAGTTGGGCGCGAACTCCCGTTTAGTAGGATGCTGCAAGGCAGGGTGACGGTGGCAGGATGTCGAGAAGGGCGTGACAAAGAGCACAGAACGCACGTGACATTGCACTGGTGCATGGGTGGTGTGCAGGATGCAGGGGTGGGATTTTGAAGTTGATAGGGTGTTGACAGCGGCACCGGGAAGCAGACGTTGAGATATGAGTTTCGTTGGATTGGCAGTGAGGAAACAGTGGAATGGAAAGGGGAAGAACGCGCACAATATCTAAGGTGTTTGCTTACCTATGATAGGCCCGAAGACGCCAACTTCAGATTGATAGCGGCATCGCGAACGTGCCACGATTTGGGGAGCAACGTCATCAATACGGACTGTGAGGGACAGATTCGCACTGCCAGCAAATCCCAAGAATCAGGGAGCCCGGAAAATGCATGGCACGTCGCTCCGATCGGCGTTTCGGTGGCCGGAAATGCAACTCAGCTGTTAAACACAATTTGGCTGCAGGCTATCGAAGGATGAAGCAGATGTTTGGGTCTGCGCCTTGTAGGGTCGGCGCGGAGCAGATCACTGGAAACTGAGGGCAGGCGGCTTGCCTATCTTAGACGTTTGGACACCCGTATTTTCTGTCGACGTGGTCGACGCGCTGTGATGTCCCAGAAGCGTTGCGCGCGAACGTGAGCTTTAGCAGAGCGTGCGTATGGATTGGGGGATCGCGGACGCTTTGTGATTTGGTTGTTGCAAAGCAGGTTGGCTGTTTTGAGAGGTCGAGACGGGAGTGGAAGAGAGCGTGGAGTGCATGTGATGCTGGCGCACTGCATGGGTGGTTTGCAGGAAGTAGGTGTGAGCCGTAGTTGAGGCTACCGTTGTTAACTGCATCGCAACGAAGGAGACGATGGGCGTGTCGGTGGCAGGGAATGCGTGTCAGCTGTTAAAGACAATTTCGCTGCAGGCTGTGGAAAGATGGCGCAGACGTTCGGACCTGCGCCTTGTAGGGTCGGCGCGGAGCAGCTCGCTGGAAACTTAGGGCAGGCGGCTTGTCTATCTTAGACGTGTGGACACCCGTATTTTCTGTCGACTTGGTCGACGCGCTGTGATGTCCCAGAAGCGTTGCGCGCGAACGTGAGCTTTAGCAGAGCGTGCGTATGGATTGGGGGATCGCGGACGCTTTGTGATTTGGTTGTTGCAAAGCAGGTTGGCTGTTTTGAGAGGTCGAGACGGGAGTGGAAGAGAGCGTGGAGTGCATGTGATGCTGGCGCACTGCATGGGTGGTTTGCAGGAAGTAGGTTTGAGCAGTAGTTGAGGCTACCGTTGTTAACTGCATCGCAACGAAGGAGACGATGGGCGTGTCGGTGGCAGGGAATGCGTGTCAGCTGTTAAAGACAATTTCGCTGCAGGCTGTGGAAAGATGGCGCAGACGTTCGGACCTGCGCCTTGTAGGGTCGGCGCGGAGCAGATCGCTGGAAACTGAGGGCAGGCGGCTTGTCTATCTTAGACGTTTGGACACCCGTATTTTCTGTCGACGTGGTCGACGCGCTGTGATGTCCCAGAAGCGTTGCGCGCGAACGTGAGCTTTAGCAGAGCGTGCGTATGGATTGGGGGATCGCGGACGCTTTGTGATTTGGTTGTTGCAAAGCAGGTTGGCTGTTTTGAGAGGTCAAGAAAGGAGTGGAAGAGAGCGTGGAGTGCATGTGATGCTGGCGCACTGCATGGGTGGCTTGCAGGAAGTAGGTGTGAGCCGTAGTTTAGGCTACCGTTGTTAACTGCATCGCAACGAAGGAGACGATGGGCGTGTCGGTGGCAGGGAATGCGTGTCAGCTGTTAAAGACAATTTCGCTGCAGGCTGTGGAAAGATGGCGCAGACGTTCGGACCTGCGCCTTGTAGGGTCGGCGCGGAGCAGCTCGCTGGAAACTTAGGGCAGGCGGCTTGTCTATCTTAGACGTGTGGACACCCGTATTTTCTGTCGACTTGGTCGACGCGCTGTGATGTCCCAGAAGCGTTGCGCGCGAACGTGAGCTTTAGCAGAGCGTGCGTATGGATTGGGGGATCGCGGACGCTTTGTGATTTGGTTGTTGCAAAGCAGGTTGGCTGTTTTGAGAGGTCGAGACGGGAGTGGAAGAGAGCGTGGAGTGCATGTGATGCTGGCGCACTGCATGGGTGGTTTGCAGGAAGTAGGTTTGAGCAGTAGTTGAGGCTACCGTTGTTAACTGCATCGCAACGAAGGAGACGATGGGCGTGTCGGTGGCAGGGAATGCGTGTCAGCTGTTAAAGACAATTTCGCTGCAGGCTGTGGAGAGATGGCGCAGACGTTCGGACCTGCGCCTTGTAGGGTCGGCGCGGAGCAGATCGCTGGAAACTGAGGGCAGGCGGCTTGTCTATCTTAGACGTGTGGACACCCGTATTTTCTGTCGACTTGGTCGACGCGCTGTGATGTCCCAGAAGCGTTGCGCGCGAACGTGAGCTTTAGCAGAGCGTGCGTATGGATTGGGGGATCGCGGACGCTTTGTGATTTGGTTGTTGCGAAGCAGGTTGGCTGTTTTGAGAGGTCAAGAAAGGAGTGGAAGAGAGCGTGGAGTGCATGTGATGCTGGCGCACTGCATGGGTGGCTTGCAGGAAGTAGGTGTGAGCCGTAGTTTAGGCTAACGTTGTTAATTGCACGGCATAGCAGACATTGGGATATCCTCTGGGGCAGGCTGATACCGAGGTAAAGCTGCTGAGGTGGGAGGAATAAACACAGTTTTCCTGCCTTTATACTGCCTTTTAAAGTTAGTTGTTTTCTCGAAACAGCGGGGACACATGCATGTACTAGAATTGTTTGATGAGAAGTGTTGCTGACGCAAAATGTGCATATGGGATTTAGTCGGGAAATGCATGCTTCTTGGAAGATTGCGCGAGGAAATGTTACTGCGCATGTGTTCCTGAGACTAAATGGAGTGACGGCGGGACTAACAAGAGGGCGAGACGTCGTAAACGTGCATTTTAACGAGTAGCTGGGGGCTACTCAGGGGCATGTGGATATGCGCTGGGATACGACAGAAAAGGCGTTTGGCTATGAGGCGGGTCCGAATGGCTCCGAAGGAACCTCAAAAATGCGACGCAAAGACCCTGTGCGTCACACCCTCTCGTCTCCGCCTATCTGAGTGGCGATATGAGTAAATCGCGGTCATGTTTGAGCGGCATTCGTTGTTTCTGTTGCCCCGAGGCGTGAGGTGCAGTTAAGAGCGAACCGCTGTGGCGTCAGATGCTGGAGGGCATGATGAGCGTGGCGGGAAGTTCAGAAAGGCTTGGCAAAGCGCACACGACACTCGTGACGTTGCATTGATGCATGGGTGGTTTTCAGGAAGTAGGTTCAGGCCGTTAAACATTGATGGTGGCACCCGCGTGCTCCATAGGGTGCATTCAACGGCTCTTCATACCAAGCCCTTCTGAGCAGTGTTCCTACCTCTTGCGTATAGCGGCAGACTAATCGGCCTCAGAGAGTTCAGCTTCAGCAGAAGCTGGTAGCTTTCCATTTCATACGCATTCTGGATCAGCAGCAGGTCGCGACGAGCAACGGTTGACAGAACGGGTGCCTCCGCAGTATTGAGGGAAGCGCAGAGCTCGGCGAAAGTCGCGGCATGTACCGCTTCTGTGCATCGCAGCACCAGTGTTTCCCTGCTCTATCGTGATTCAACTCAGGTGGAGAAGAGAGTCACACGAAGGCCGTGCACTGCATAGGACGTGGTAAATATGGGTGAGTGTTTTCCAGGAAGTGAGCGGACGATGTTGCGAGCCATGGGGGTGTGAGCTGAGAGGAGGCGATAAATTTGGTTAGTGTTGAGTTGAAGTTGGCTAGGTTTGAGTCGCATCAGAGTGGCACTTGGGCTCGGACCACTGGCCGGTCCGGGCGATGTGTAGAAACAGCAAGCGAAAGGTTTCTCCGTTGTCCTCCGGTTTCCTGCTGCGCTTCAAGGGGCGCACGCTGGACATAGAAATGGTCAAGGTGTATACATCCTGCATTGCGGGGGCCTCAACCTGTTAGTGAAAGCTCTGCGATGCTGCGTTAGTGTGTCATTTGACGAAGAGAAATGAGAACGTCCGGTGAAGAACGCCGCAGTGCGAACAGTTGAATATGTGTTTACAACGCGTAGGTACCCGATCGTACAAATTGGTACGATCGCACCAATTTGTGCGCTCGCGCAAGTGGAGAAGCCCGTTGAAATTTGTGATATTGGAAATGGCTCTGCAGCTGCACTGACAGGGCAGATTTATGAAGTTATTGTCGAGCCGCTGTTTTTGCAGCAGCTCATATTGCACGCGGCAAGTTTGGAGTGGGGGTAGTTGGAGAGGAGTGTGTCGAGGATGGTAGAGAGCATGGGTCGTCGTGCAGGTAGAAGCGTCATTTGCAGGAATCTGGGGTTGCCCAATGGCGACGGTGGACGTGTGGAAGGCAGGAATGGGAGGATGCACGGATGCAGACTTATGAAGTTCTTGTAAAACGACTGTTTTTGCATATTGCAAGCGGCAGGTTTAGAATGCTGGTAGTCGGAGAGGAGAGTGGCAAGAATCCTAGAGAGCATGAGTCATCCTGACGGAGATTGCATCATTTTCAGGAAGCAGGCGTTGCAAAATAGTGATGGTGGATGTGCGGAAAGCAGAAATATGTAATAAATCATGAAATCTGAGGTGCTTAGGATTCATACAGAGCAGTGGCGTCATTGCTGGGTGCAGGCAAAGCGTACTTTCAGCTTTTAGTCCAGGCAGCCTGCTGCGGATGTACAAAGGACGCTTTCTGTGATGCCCATCTTTTTCCGGCTAGTGGAATGCTGTGAATACGCGTGTGGATTAATTCGGGCGCAGGTGTTGTTTGGGACGTTGCGAGGCGGGTCAAGTGTATTCGTAAATTTTAAACAGAGCAAGTTATGCCTCGCAGTGCACAGCGTGAAAAGAAGGATACGCGTTGTGCAGCGGGTAGGTGCCACGCACCGACGGCCATATAGCTGTATCATGAAGCGACAGCAAGGGAAAATCCGGATTCACCCAGCGTCACGCGGGTTTGAGAGTCATGCATGCGTACCTGTTTGTGTCAATCTGGACATGGCGCGCACACGCTTGAGTGCTGATGGGTGTGAAGGATTGCTGTGAGAATGATTACTCGTGGAGTTGTTGTGGAGTAGCTGTTTCTGTATTCTGCACATGTCAGGTCCACAGTGCTGGTACGTGGAGAGGAGAGTGATGAGGGCCGAGAAGCACATGAGATGTCGTATAGATGACTGCGATGCTTGCAGAAAAGAGGTGCCGTGCGATGGCAACCGTGGGTTAGTGCAATACATCAATCTGCCGTGAATAAGCGAATTTGAGGTGCAGTAGATTGATGCTTAGGGAAGGCTCTTAACTGCGAGGCGCAAGGAAAGTGTACCTACAGCTTTTTTTTGCAGGATGCATGCTGGCAACATGGAACTGACCCATGCAATGTCTGTTCATTATTGCTATGCTAAGTGCAAGTGTGGATTCCGGCGAGATCAGGTGTTGGTGGGAGCTTTGTAAGGCGGGGTCAGTGTGCGGCTCAATCGTGGAGAGAGGCGCGAATGCCTCGCAGTGCATGTTGTGGGGAAGAGCAGGATAGGCGTGCCGCAGCCAGTAGGTGCCATGCATCAATGTGCATGTTGCTCTACGCTGCGGCACCATGGAGGAAACATTCGGATTTGGCGGGCCTCATAATACGAGACAGGCGAAGCAGGGGCGCTGCGGGTGAGAGTCATGTATGCCTACGTGTTTGTGTCGACCTGGATAAGGTGCGCACATGCTTGAGCGCCGAAGAGTGTAAACTACTGCTGTGAGTATGCGTAATTAGGCGGTTGTTCTGGAGGCGCTGCCTTTGTAGATTGCTTGCGGCAGGTCCATAATTCTGATACGTGGAGAAGTGGATTACAAGAGCCGTTAAACGCATTGGATGTCGAAGATGACTCTGATGCTTGCAGCAAGTACGTTTCGCGCACTTGCAAATGTACATTTGTACGATGCAGCAACGCGACGTGAATCAGAAAAGCTGAATTGTGTGAGATCGCCACGGGGGAGGCGCTGTCCAGGCGAGGCACAGGTGAAGTGTATCTACGGCTTCTTTTGCAGGATGCCTGCTGCCGATATAGAAAAGACACTTGCGATTTTGGGGTGGTGTGTGTTTATTATTGCTACACTATAGACGGGCTCGGATTTGAGCAGGAGGGGACGTTGGTTCTGAAGTTGCGAGCCAAGTGTAATGTGCCGGTATATCGTAAACAGAGGGGCCAAAACGTCGCTGTGCATGGCGATGCATGATGTTGGATACACTTATCGCAGCGAGTAGGTGCCAGAATGCAACTTCTATACAGCTATTCGCTGCATCAAGAGGAATGAGACATTCGGGTTTGGCGCGTGTGATGACGCAAGGCACTGGAGGCAGAGGCACTGCTGGCTAGAGCGTATTGTGTCGGTACATGTGTGCGGCGATCTGGATAAGGCGCGCGAATACTTTGGCACTGATAAGAGTGAGCTATGTATGTGAGATGCGCACTTATGGAGCTGTGGAGCCACTGCCTCCGTAGGTTGCACATCGCAGGTTCACAGTGCTGGTATGTGAACAAACGAGTGACGGACACTTTTAAGCGCATGGGATTTCACGAAGGAAACTACGTTGTTTGCAGGAAGCAGGTGTCACACAATGAAGACTGTGCATTTGTGAAATACGAAAAGGTGACGCGGATCAGAGAATATGACGTGCTTGAGATCGACACATAGGAGACGCTGCCATGGTAAGGCTCAGGGAACGTGTGTCTACAGCTTCATTTTTAGGGTGCCTGCTGCCGGCCTGGAAATGGCCCTTGCAATTTTGGGGCAGTGCATGTCAATTATTGCCGAGTTGAAGACAGGTAAGGATTTGGGTAAGGGCACCTGCCCGTGGACACTTTGGGCGTCGGATGTCGTGAAGGTGACTGCGTCGTTTGCAGAAAGTAGGCGTTGCGCGATGGCGAGAGTGCATTTGTGGAATGCAGCGACGTGACGCGAATCAGGGAATATGAGGCGCTTGAGATCACCACAGGGGAGACCCTCCCCTGGCGAGGCTCAGCCGAACTACGGCCTATTTTGCAGGACTCTCGCTGACACTTGCAGCTTTTGGGAAGTGCATTATTATTGCGAAGGTGGATGCCGGTGTCGACCTGCGAGAGAGGAGGTGTTGGTTTTGACACTGCGAGGCGAGTCCAGTGCGCCGGTATATCGTAAACGAAGGGGCCCGAACATCGCCGTGCATGGCGAGGCGAAAAGTAGGATATGCGTTCCGCAGAAAGTATATGGCAAATATTGAAGCAAGTGCTGCTGTAGGATGCACCAAGAGAAAGGAACCATTTGGATTTGACGTGTGTCATCAATCAGGGGCGCTGCGGGTTAGACCATACTGTTTCAGTAAGTGCTTGCGGTGATATGGTTATGGCTCCCACATGTTTTGGGCGCTGAGGATTGTGAACTATTTCTGTGAGAATGCGTCCTTATGAAGTTGTTGTGGAGCTGCTGCCTTTGTAGAATGCGCAGGGCAGGATCACCGTGCTTGTACAGGGAGGAGAGAGTGAGGGGGGCCATTGGACGCATGGGATATGATGAAGTAATTTGCGTTGTGCGCAGCACGTAGGTGTCACACAATGAAGACTGTGCATTTGTGGAATAAAGCAAGATGAAGCGGATCAGAAAATTTGACGTGCTTGAGATTGACACACAGGAGACGCTGCCATGGCGAGGAGCAGGTATTGTGTGTCTGCAGCTTCATTCGCCGGGTACCTGCTGCCGGCCTGGAAAAGGCCCTTGCAATTTTGGGTCAGTACTTGAAAAAATATAAATAATATGTATATATATATATATTATGTACACAGAATCCGATCACACTGATGTTGCCTGTCACTAACGTTATCCAGCAAGGCTTCACGATTATGTTTTAGTATTCCGCTTTAGCCCTCTTCTATGTTGTTCAGCGAGTGCGCGGACAGCATTTTCCATAACAAAAGCGCTGAAGCTAGATTTGCGTAGCAGTAGTCGACGCAAGGTTCTCGAAACAGATTAATGCGTAGGTTTGCGTGCTGGTATATCTGCTGACGCCGGCTTTGGTGGCATCAGCATTCCCTCATCGAAGGATTCTTCATGGAGGTCTGTCTATGCAAATGCTAAGTAAAAGCGCAACTTCATGACAGAACATGAGCCATTTACACTTTTCGTTCTGTTGAGCCACAACAATGAACATCCAATCAAGCAGTTCTAACGTACACGTGTGTACAGCTACGCTACGTGGGCTTTTTAGCCTTAGAAGAATATTCTGAGGTACTCGAGTTTCCAGTTGACAAGTACAGAACCCTATGGTCTGTGAGAGTGCTTCTAGCATAGTCTTTAGGATGGCATAAAGCAAAGCGTTGTTTTTCCCCTGTGTTTGTGCAGTTGAGACGCTCTGTCTCCCTGGCATAGCTTCAATTAAAGAGAGCAGTGTAGCATCTGTGGAGCGCCCATGCAGGAATTACGTGGTATCGGACATGTTACTGTGCACAAGACCATACACAAGATGTGCGAATGCACACTCCCCCCAGCAAGCTCGGTACTGATGCAATGAAACTAATCGAGGTGGTGACACAACACACAAGCAGAGCTTTTTTCCAAAATGGTGGATAACGCTTGTCCTAGATTCAGCATGTGTACAAAGGAATTGTCGCTGAGTGTAGCCTTCGCCAATCACTGCGCAAGTGTTCATGCACTGTTAGTGAGCCGCGCCAGCATATGCGTTGTGCAAATAACAGACATTCATGAAAAAGAAAGTACGGGCGTCAGCATTGCGACATCTCTGCTCTCCTGCAGCACGGTCTTCAAAGAAATATTTGGACATTTGGAAGGCACTTGCTAGTAGACCAAGTTGACGCTGCTGGTCCTAAGCTCACAGTTAAATGATACAGTCTGAACGAGCCGCTCGCAATATAGGGAAGCAAGATGTTATACAGGTCAAGTTTTGTCGAGTACGGAGCTGAACCGTTGTTCAGCAAGGTTGTGCTTCCGGGATAATTCAGCAAAGGACCTAGTTATCGAAATTTCGCTGGCCTAAAACAGCACGTCCATGCGAAAGATAAGGTACATACGGTGAAAGCAAAAGGAGAGAGCTTTTGATAAATAAATGGGGGAGGAACTAGTCCTGGCGAAGCCCAGGACTGAAAGTGAGCGGAACACCACATACCAGAGTTCTAAAGTGTGCCGGGGAAAAAAAAGCAATCACCTGAAGTCAGGGCCTGTATGCGTAGTTAAACACTACGCAAACTCCCTTGAAAGGCTCTCTGAAGATTTGAAGCTATGCCTAGAAAGGTAGTACAGGGGCAAAACATTTATAAGCTTGTTATGTAATCTCAGAACTAAAGCCTGCAGCCACGTCATTCTCGTGGCTGTGCCGAGACTTTACTTGCCCAGAATTGGAGGGTGCCCTGTACTCATTTTCTTCAGACTGTGCGTCACGATCTGCTTATATCGGCTCTTTTTGTATTTTGGCGCCGCCTTTTTGAACCTTCTCAGTGCGCAAGCAATGCTAACTTCATGATTAGCTTGCTGTCCACAGGCAAGGCTTGCATTTTTTGTGAGCGTTTGCACAGTTCACTGCGTTTGTGCGTTGTGGTTAATATTTTCGCTTCTAGTGTCGTTGTTCAATACAATAGTGTAAGCAGTGTATATTGGAAGCCGTTGGATAGTTGCAATTCAAACCTCATCATGAAGTCTTGCTGGGTTTTCTTGAAGGCAAGGAGAGAGTACAATATCTTACAATGCCTTCACGCAAAGCATATCAGTATTTCGAGACAAAACTCCGTCGCGACGCATGATCCCAGTGCTGCTTTGCATTCTCGTTTCCCTGCTTCATTGTGCTACTCCACTCGTCCGCAGTGTATTTGCACACGTACAAAGTGTTTGTGATTCTAAGTAGTCATAGGGACGCCATCAATCAAAAGCGGAAGGCTATTTATGGCAGCAAAGGGTAATCAAAGAACTTACACATCAACTGCTGTTAGCACAGGCAGTGCGTATGCGCTGCTTACAAGTCACTTTGATCCTTCTATTTGGCGTCCGAGATAGGTGTTGGCTGATTGTTTTTAATAATGTGGATGGTGCAGGAAGTACGTTTGCAATGTGAGGCTTGGACTTAGCTGTCAACTTTCAAAAGAGAAAAGAGTACGGAAAAGCATCTAACTTACCAAGATTTGGATTGTAGAAAAATGAATGCAAAGCTTGTAAGCCTTCTTCCACGTGATAGTGCCTGCTTAGCATCAAGGCAATACATTCGCGAACAGTGGGCTAACATTTGTATGTATGCCTGCTCAAGTTGATCCATTGTTTCGAAAACAGGCCCACTTCAATCAACAGGGACAATTTGAGACAATTTGAGACATACCGCGTGCCATACAAATCAAACTCGTTATATCGCGTACGCCGTTTACGCCTTACAGCAGCAGTTATCTAAGAAACATGCTGTTTCAAGAGTTCAAGAATATCGCTCGCATTTCCTGAAGAAACGTCTGGCCAGATAGCATTTGGACAACAAAATTGGGCGGCGGAATAGCATTTAGTACCAGTGGACCGAGGTTCCATTCCAAAATAGATTGTGCGCATGAAACATTATGAAGTGCCAGGTATTTAAATCAAATCGAATCTGAAGCGATACAAATGAAGTATATGTCCAGCGTATATTGCCGTTGGGGCAGTAGAAAAGGGACCTGCCAAAGGAATTTCAAGAAGAATAGCAACTTTTCCTGACACTCTCAGCAAGGCAGCAGGCAGTGCACGACTACAGTGTATTGTCTCGCGCGCACCTTGGTCTAGCAAGTACGCCTCTTCACTAGGCGAATGTTGCGGTAGGCAACGTCATTCCGGTCTTTTGAACAATGCAGCGGCCAGAAGTACAACACAATGAGAACCACACAGAAAGTTAGTTTTGCAGCAGGCCAAAAGGCTTGATGTATCAGACGTGTCGCGCGTAATGCATTGAGCCAAAATACACTTTCTCGAATTCCCGCTTCGAATGTTTTTGACGGTCTGCCGCTTGGACTGGTCTTTGATATCCACACCACAAAGTTTGTACGTGGATAGCTGTGACATTTCACACGGTAAGTCTTTGTTCAATCATGCACTCACAACATAGCCTAAGGCAGAAAATTTTAGATCAACAGCCACGCAGTGATATGTGGTTAATGTCTTTCTTTTTGATGCATCAGTTTTTTCTGAGCTAATAGTGCAAGGCATTGGGATCACGTCACCTGCATGACGGTTACAGCGGAAGAGGCTCATTTTCTCTTAAGCAGCAACATAAACAGGCGTGGTTATTGTGTTGGCACGCGAGCAGTCAAACCAAGAGCAAGGCATCGCTTGATACAATCAGCAGTAGCCGAAGATGCGCATAGGAGGGTGGTTGAATTGCAACATTACGCAAGTATAAATGCTATTAGGAACGCGGCAATATTTTTATTTGTACTTGTCTCGATCTTCTCATGATAAATCTGTGTGTATGAAGAATCTCTTGAGTCAGCCACAGGGTGTGGAAGGCACGAATGCGCGACAGCCAAAATCGCGCCATACAGGAGGTGCGTTTCAGGACTTTGTGGGCGTACACTTAGCGTTTGTGACAGGTTCACCAAAGTCTACTTTCCATTTAGTCACGGAAGGGCAACGGAATTCTGTGCAATATTTGTTACTTGCATTGGGGTAAGACTGCGTTTATGCCATTTCACTTGCACAAAGGTAACGACAGAGCATATCCGTTTTATATTTTGTCTCTGATTGGCCGGGAACACTGAACGAAACTGTTTCACGTTCGCGTTAGTCGCGAAAAACTCAGCAACAGTTGGGCGCATGAGTAGGTGTTGGAGAGAGGCATCATGAGTTGCTGTTTACAGTGATGAAAGTATTAGTGTGAGAACTTCGTGAAACCTTGAATGTGCGCGCCAGTCCTTTCAGATGCATTGGCCACGCCTGAAAGGAATTCATTTTTCGTTTTTCGGTTGCTCTATATTCTCGAGAAGCTCGAGGGAAAACGTAATTCCTTGTGAGCTGCTTTAGCATTGGTAAACATATGGAGCCTCATCAAATCTCACCGTGCATAACAATATTTCAAACATACTTAGACAGTCGCATGAGCCAGATCCCCTCCAGCAACGATAAAATTATTGCCTAATTTAAGCAATTGATTCGATTACAATTTTGAAAGATGGTGAAGGTAACTTGAGCTGGCAATCGCTTGACAGAGAGCGTGTGTTCGTTTTGGCAGTGCTAGGGGTACCTCAGTATCAGTAGAATGTCTGACACCTTTTGATGCAAGAAAATGAAGTCGCTTGACTTAAGTATCCTGAGTGGACTTTCCATTTGTTTCCGACTTCCTTGTTATCCTGCTGCCAGAAAGAATAATAACTATAAGAAGCTTTAAAAGCTGGACTATTCCCCGATAATTATAACGCTGCTATTGTTATTATCGGTATGTTATTATTATCGAGAATGGGCCAGCTTTTGAAGCTCTCTATAGTCAATGTTCCATATGACGATGATGCTGATGGTGATGATGATGATGATAATAATAATAATAATAATAATAATAATAATAATAATAGTGATACTAATAGTAATAATAATAATAGTAATAATAACAATAACAACAACAACAACAATAATAATAATAATAAGAGTAGTAATAATAATAATAACAATAACGATAGCAAAAACGATAACAATAACA
This sequence comes from Eimeria tenella, assembly GCF_000499545.2. NCBI lineage: Eukaryota > Apicomplexa > Conoidasida > Eucoccidiorida > Eimeriidae > Eimeria > Eimeria tenella. Next base: position 380,544 of record NW_013541844.1, read on the forward strand.
GTAGCAATGACAATAACAATAACAATAACAATAATAACAATAACAGTAATAACAGTGACAGTAATATCAATAACAGTAATAACAATAACAATAACAATAACAATTAACAATAACAATAACGATAACAATAACAATAACAATAACGATAAGAATAACAATAACAATAACAAGAATAATAATAATAGCCTGGAATGCGGCATAGCCAATGGACTCTTGCAGGAAATGATGTACTGAATAGGCCGAGATAAGTAATTTTCTAGATATTTCGAGTGATTGTCCTTCCGTCTAGCACCGCAGAGTGGCACATAGCGTAAATAGGAAGCAGCCTCACATGGGCACGCAGTGCACACGCAGCTAGTGTTACTGGAGTTCCAGCCATAAGTGTTCGGCAAACCATTGCGAACGCAAACGGGGAACGCGCGGTTTCTCTTCTGACAGCTTGTTTTGAAACACCTTCTAAAAGCGTTTAATAGGCCATTCTGTCCAGTGTGATTGTTGCGCTTTTATGAAGTTTTGAATTAGATGCTCAACAGAACACATAGGATGATAATGGAGAGTCGATATTTGCCAGGCTTGCTAGATAAAGCGCAGGTGCGAACGATTCTACCCACCCTCGATTTCATACATGTGTACAGACTGTGTATAATGCCCACAACTTTTCAATCCGAACATGTATTTGTGAGCAAAACAGTCCTGTTATCCCGCAAGAACATTTTGGCACAATACGCCTACTCCAGATACGCCATGTAAGCGGCGGCAATTTTTGTAACGAAGACGCGTGTCAGTCTACATGAAACTCCCCTGCGAGTTTTGGCTGTCTGCTCAGTTTACTATCAGTAAGGAAGACGCGTGTCAGTCTACATGAAACTCCCTTGCGAGTTTTGGCTGTCTGCTCAGTTTACTATCAGTAACTCATACCGAAAGCGGTGACAAAGGTGACCTGGCCATTTCTACCCCTGGCATTTCGCCCTATAAAAGGCAGCAAAACAAGACCAAATTTTCTCACGAGTCGCCCGTAATCGCCCGTTGGACAGCAAGTGTCTGTAAAAGGCTTCCAATGGTATATGGCGCATTCCATGTGGCATTCCATAGTGGCGGTAGTATAGGGCAGAAGTGAGTTAAAGAGCTGCCTCACGTTTTCGGGCATAACTTCTTTGTATCTGCAGTAAGTGAGTCTCCTGAAAAATATAATATTTTAAGATGTGCAGGGCTTACTGCTTCGCGGGGATCGCTATTTTTCGCCATCGAATCAAGTCACCAACGTGCTCGAATTTTTGAGGTTGACCCCGGAATGCTCATGCGCTTTTCCGCAGAGATCATATTTTTGCGTGATAATTCCAAAATTCTACGTTATCACATAATTCATTTGAGCCTAAATGGCGAAACTGAAATTTTTTTGAACTTTTAGTTGAGTGTTGGGATGGTTTCTAACAGAAGCATTTGATGCTTGGCGCTTACTACTAAAATACAGGGAGTCAAAATAGGGATCTTTTAGCTACCATGAGATTTCAAGCCAAAATTCGCATTTCCGCATTAATTCAGCTAGCCAGATATATTGCCAGTTAGCTATCTAGCCAATTAGCTAGCCAGCCAGGTACACCTGCCCCTCGGGCCATCAGCGGCAGGAAAGACGCAGCAGCAGCATAAACAACAGTTCAGTCCGCTGTAACGTCTGTATGTCCAAGCAGACGGGTTAAAGTTTTGCGATCGTGGTTTGTGGCTTAGCGTTTACAGTTTAGGTCTTAGGGTCTCGGGTTTTAGGGTTTACGGTTTACCTTAAGGCCCTCCTTGGCTGTGCGCATATAAGCGATTTTGTCCTTGGGTGCTCCAGCTGGACCGCGGGTCTCGCAGCAGCTAAAACATTTAAATTTCAAATGAAGCCCAACGTCGAGCTCGCCGATGCTGCGCCCAATGTCATAATGCAGCTCAATCTAGCTATGCTTTAGGGATTAGGGTCTAGGGTTTACGGTTTACCTCTTAAGACAACGGCGCCGCCTTTACACTGCCCAGTCCGCCTTCAGACGCTACCAACGCTAGGCGGCTAGCACTGAGCGTTTAGGGTTTACGGTTTACGGCCTACGGTTTACGGTGTACGGTTTACAGTTTTAGGGCTTACGGTTTACGCTTGTAGGGTTTACGGTCTACGGTTTACGGTTCACGGTCTAAGGGTTTACGGTTCACGGTTTATGGTTTACGGTTTAGGGTTTACGGCTTACGGTTTATGATTTAGGGTTACGGTTTTCAGGGTTTAGGGTTTACGGCTCACGGTTCACGGCTCACGATTTAGGGTTTACGCTTAAGGGTTTACGGTTTAGGGTTTAGGATTTAGGGTTCAGGGTTTGGGGTTTACGGTTTAGGGTTTCGGGTTTAGGGTTTAGGGTTTATAAGGGGTATAGGTTTTAGGATTTAGGGCCTAGGGTTTTAGGGTTTACGGTTTAGGGTTTCGGGTTTAGGGTTTAGGACTTAGGGTTTAGGGTTTAGGGTTTTAGGGTTTCGGGTTTTCGCTCTTCCACCAGAAGTGCTGCGTGGATATAAACTAAGTCGAAGGTACCAGTTGAGCTTTAGAAGGGGATTGAAAGAAAGAGTGCAAGCATCTGGAGCTGCCCCGTCATATGCATGCTCCTTGCATCAAAGACTTTAGCTGCAATGCCCTTAACAGTAATACAGTCAATGATGAAACTACTGGTTCATAGAGCGTTACTCGCAAATCTGACCGAGGTAAACAGCGGTGCACTTATTGAGTGACTCAAACCACACGGCGCGCGCTTATTGAGAGAGCCAAACCAGACCCTCACCAAGGTTTGCAGCATCAGGTATCATAGGCAAAACAGATTTGCCCACATTATCCCACACAGGAATGGTGCAAACGGCGACAAAGGCAGGCACGTGTGGTTTGACTGAGCCGAGTTGCATACATCCTGCGCTCCAGAATGGCGAGCTAGGAGATGTGCAAAAAATACGTGGGATGCAGATTCTATTCTGTCGCCTACTTTCCACGACTTGTTAAGCTTCCATTTTCTGTGGCTCTGTGAAAGTCTCTTACTTGCGCAATATCAGGCCTACGCGACGTTGCATACGCTTGCGCTCGTCGACAAGTTTAGCGAGTTCGACAGGCAAGATATGGCACTGTGTCGCCTAAATGAAGCAGCCCAGTTGCAAAGGTGCATTGTCTGCAGCTTCCCTGCGTGCATCGATATGGCCACTGTAGTTTGCAGGCCACGCAGACTAACGTACGATCTATGCGACGGCTAGATACAAACAACGCCGATTGTCCCGCTTCATATCTGACATCTGCAGCAGTCTGCCTGACGCAAATCTACTGCAGAAACACACCGGCACACCGCCGAAGACACGACCAGTATATTCACCAACATCAAGGTGAATGTGTTCAACGTTGATACGGACTCCACTGAGCTTAAACCAAGAGGACATACAGGTGCCGCACTTGAAGCGTCTTCCCATCGACTCACCCAAAAGCGTTCACACGCTTACTCAACCCGCGCACAGACTACTCTAAGCCCAGCACAATGCAGTATGGAGATTGTTTCTCAAATATACTAGGAAGGGACCATCAATGCAATGTATTAAGCACACCTTAGGTGTGAAGGCACTAGTAGATGATACTCTCTGGCACGAAAAAATTAAGTGACATGGTGACTAAAAACATCGCGCAACAAGGCAGCTGCCTTTGAATCGAAAGTCTAATTGTGCACCATTCAATCGCCTAGTTATGCACCTTCTAAACGCTCATTTCAAAACGTCGAGACAGTCCTGGTGCTCTAAATCTACACAATTGCGGCAGCTCTGTTGCATTTGTGGACCTGTTACTTGCAATTGCTCAGAGGACACCCAAAATTGCATTGCGTCCGTACGGTAGCAAACATCTACATTGCTCTACCGGCACAATCTGCCAAAGATACTGTCGATATTTGGACTAACTACAAAGTCAGAAATGTTATTCTAGCAAGCCTACGCGTTGTGTTTATGCAACGGTGCCCGGAAGCAAATAAAACCTTTTACAACTTATTTTTTTGTGCAAATAAAACCCTTATGTACCCTTTCCGTGAACCTGAAGGACAGTCGTCACCGAAATTTCAACACGAAACGGCTATAGAGTAGGACTTTCATGCTAGCAAAATTAGAATGCAACAAGTAAGGTGGCTGTGCCCTTCTAGAAAACGCGTCCAGAGCACATCCAAGCAACTAGACTTCCTACGTCGTGTGCTGAGGGCAGACCTTCAATGACGGAAACGTAGCCCCAGAACATCCAAAGGACAATAAAAGCAACTATGTCATGTCTCTTAAATGCATGACTGTACTTTACAGAAGCATATTTGAAAAAGAAGCACAGCAGGCGCTGCAAAGCATTCAGCAACATCCCCTTCGCGATAGAAATTTTCAAAGGGAGATAATTCTGCCGCCACAGGAGTTTCGGCTCTGTTTCATGGCTTTCTACCGTGACGCTGGGCACGCTGAAAGAAACATTTGTCATGTATTCTAGAAAAAACATTTTATTGCTTCGCCAAAGGCACGTGAACAGCCACATACCATCTGTTCGGCATTCTTACGGGCTCTCACTCACAATAGTGTCGCGCAGATCGTTAGCCGCTGCACCCACTTTAATGCAATTCTTTTGCATGGGATGTACGTGTTTTGTAATTGGGCTAGCAAAGAAAAACAATTCATGCCTTTGCTTCGCCCACGTTAAAATCAAGCCGACGCTGTGATGGCTACAGCTCTTTGATCCTGTCCATTGAAGGCAATGCACGTTATTTACAACAGGTGCGTATCAAGTGAGCTCAGCTGGCACATTTGAAGAATGATCTGGCAGCCGAGCGCAGAGCTAAATTTTTGGCAACGTTCTGGGGCAAATGCAGTCCCGCTTAGGCATAAGCCGACTCCTGCAAGGACGCAGGCACACGTGGCATTACGAATATGCTGACGAGCTTGCAGGATCATTGAATACTCCATTATATGCTTCAAAGCACCGTGTTTGGCAATGTGTACTGGCCGAGAATTAATTTTAGCCGCACCATCCAGCGGGACGACATTATCTTCTGGCCCAGCAATCCTACCGCTGTGCGTGTCATGCTTAAAACATTACTGAACCACAAGCTGATTTGGCTGCTCAGTGCCATTACCTCTTTGCGGCGGGTGACCAGAAAATGGACAGACAACGATGGCATAAGAAAAAGAAGCCAGAAGAAAAGCGTCTCCAGGATTGCGTTTCTTTTTCATTGCAAGAAATGACACGTAACACGCCAGTTTCTTCTGCATCTGGATTCTTGTCAAGTCCACATTGTTTTCCAGATAGAGCAAAGCTCCATACTTCTGGTCCTGTGGCACATTTGGGTGAACCACGATCATCCACAATGCAGTGCAGGTGTTTAATACATGGGGTTTGTTCATAGTTACCAAGGCCAAGGCACAATACACCTGCGCACTCTAAACATAATGTAGCGCTGCGACTGCATACCAAAATGACAGCTAAGGCCAGGAATTGCTTACGAATGAACTATCAATTTGTTTTCACTTCTTTTGGCCACAAAGCACTTAACCATTATTTGTTTCTCCAAGCTCTTTTTTTTGCTAAAACGCATTGCCCAAACGCACAAAACAGATGGGAATAACAAGGCTAAGGCATAATCTACGCAACTCCGTCGGAAGGAAAATGAAGATAGGCATAGCATTATTGGCGGCATTTGCAACCAGGGAGAAAGCCAACAGTCCGCTCCCCGGCCAAGCACGAAGCAAAGATATAGACATCACATACATCCCTAAATCACGAAGGCCATTGCGAATTAAACTTGTGATGTTTCCGTCGTGTGCCATGTGTGGCGTGTAGTGACTGCCCCGTCCTGCAAGGCAGCTTTGATCTACACGAGGCTGCGCGCGAAGCGAAATTTTCCGTGCTGAAGACACAGTGGTCACCAACAAATAGAAAACTCCAGGGAGCCGTAAACTACAGTAGTATGTAATGAGCTGCTGTGCCCATACTGATATCCGATCAAATAAATTGCACGGGAATCTTAAGGGAGGAACAATGCTGGGAGTAGCAGTACCAGAGCAAAAATGAACAGATGTGAGTCCGTCAGTTTCCTTGGGCTAGCAGTTTGAATTCCGTTCACTGCACGTGTGGAAGTCTTTTTCCTTAATTGAACGCCCTTTCAACTACTGAACGTCACTAAATTTGCATTGCCAGTACCAACGCCTCCTTGATACTTCACAATTTGATATTATGTCCGTGCACTTCCGCCATCTTGCCGTTTCCCTGCTTTGGTCTTCATGCAGACCTTTGGAAAATCGTGGCTCTGTGCAAAGACAGCAGAAAATGAGGTGCGTCAACGTACATTGATACCAATGCCTTGCACTATAGTTTGATGTTGTAGTGCGCGGAAAGTATTTTGGAGCAAGCCCAGCAGGCTGCTGACTGCGGCCTATCGAGAGCTTTTCAAGCAAATCATGAAAGCCATTCGGATATTTACGGGCGCTACATAGGCAACAGGCGTCACAAATTCCGTGTAGTACAGCTGCTGCGCTCATACTGATACCTGATCCAAAATATTGCAAAGGAATCTCAAGGTAGAAACGAAGTTGGGAGTAGCAGTGCCGGGGCTAGAATGAAGAGATGTGAGCCCGTCAGTTTCGTGGGCGAGCACTTTGAATCCCATTCGCTGCGCGTGTGGAAGCTTTTACCTCGATTTAACGCCTTTCCAATTACTGATCATTACTAAATTTGCATCGTCAGTACCAAGCGCCTCCTTGATACTCCACAGTTTGATATTATGCCCATGCACTTCGGCTATCTTACCATTTCCCTGCTTTAGTCTTTGCACAGAGCCACGATGTTTCCAAATCAGACGCTTCGACGTGCATTGATATTCCAATGCCTTGCGCCATGGTTTAATATTGCGATACGTGGAAGATATTTTGAAGCAAGCCCTTTGGCAGGCTGCTGACTGCGGCCCGTAAAAGGCTTTGCACGCAAAGCATGGAAACCATTCAGGTATTTACCGGCGCTAGATCGGCAACAGACGTGGATAAATTATTCCACAACACGCTTTTTAAGGTTACAGGCCAGGCGTTTCTTGGTAGCGCGATACTAAAAATGCTGGCTGTTGACCCAGTGCCTGATATCGCAGTCCCGTGAGTGACTCTTGCGCAGAAAAGAGAACGATAAAGGAAAATGTCCACTTTGCATGGAGTGTGGCCTATGAAGCTATAGTAGCAACAAAGCTAAAAAGGCACTGAAGAGTTGAAAAGCCTTTCGGAAGACCACACAGGCCCGATCGCATTCCGAGTTTCCTCAAAGCAGGAAGCACTCCATGCAACAAGGGAAGCAGCGTTGGTCTCACGAAGTTAATGACTTACTCAACGGTATTATGCTACTGCCCTATCTGTCTCGCAGCATTCTCCACAGAGTCTAAAGCACACTGGTTTGTTTGGTCTCGTTCTGCAAACGCACGTGGAGAGGCTTCGGCAGCACTGCCTAGAATTTTTGTCAAGGATATCGCAGAGCCAATTATCAAGTTTACATCTACGAGAATCTTTACGTGGCCCTGAAACGACACAGTTACCGGTGTAAATAGAGAATGAATATTGTGTAGGTGATGCTGCTTCTCCCAAAGTACGTCGCTTGGGAAAACCCCAGCTACTAGCATGTAATACTTGGTGAAAGGCGGGCTGCAGACTGCGGACTAGACGCAGTGCTATCTCATCAAGTTGAGAGCCGGGACTTCGTCCTTACGCGCCACATGGATAACAACGTTTTCTCTAGATAGCTGTTGCCAGCGTAGCAAACAGAGTTCCACCGATACAGACGCTACGTTTCAGTGAAAATCTCATGAAGAGCAAGCGCAATGCTAGATACTTGGAATACTGCCCTGCCCTCCCCGAAATCCGTCGGCAGGGATGCTCGAATTTTTAGACCTACGGAACAGGGATATTTGCCGCCAGCCGATAAAGACCGCCCAAGTGGACCGTTTATTTTTCCAAGCGAATAGGGCCTTAAAGACATGTAGCAGTGCATGATGATGAACCCCACAGCCACTGAGGCTGACAACAATGCCAAAGCCGTGAGGACGGAAGTAGTATTCTGACATCTTTCCATCACTCCTGCGAGGTTATAATGCTGCACCGGTGTTCCAGTTTCCTGAGTGTAAGTGCTCATCGTCATCTGAGATTGATGTTCTGCTTCGAGGACGCCGTTAGGTCCACTAGCAGCGAGGAAGCAAGTGGACATCATAAAAACCAAGCAGCTCATACGTTTCAACAGAGAAATACGGCAAAGCACACGTTGTGTTTAGGGTTTTACGGTTTAGGTTTTAGGGTTTGGGGTATAGGGTTTAGGGTTTAGGGTTTAGGGTTTAGGGTTTAGGGTTTAGGGTTTAGGGTTTAGGGTTTAGGGTTTAGGGTTTAGGGTTTAGGGTTTAGGGTTTAGGGTTTAGGGTTTAGGGTTTAGGGTTTAGGGTTTAGGGTTTAGGGTTTAG